>NC_042616.1:47231073-47433508 GCF_901001135.1 Rhinatrema bivittatum | reverse complement strand
ATGGCCATGTTGGAAACAGGATGCTGGGCTTGATGGTCCCTTGGTCTGACCCAGCATGGCAATTTCTTATGTTCTTATGATTTTAAAAGAGTATTTAGAACTTAATAATACAGCACTCTGTGGGATTGTCTGAGAGTGGTGGTCAGGGGGAAATTAATCTCCCAGGCCAGTTTCCTTAAAAGGGAAAGAGACTCCAAAAGGTCTATTTTGCTCCAGCGCATTGCTCGCCTTTCTTTAAGCTACAAATGCTCCCTGGATCCCAAAATATTAGAAGAATTTAAATTAGCTAATAGAGAGCTGCAATCATTGGAGTTAACAAAGATAGCATTCCATTTGGACCTCTTACGCCAACAGCATTTTGAATTTGGAAATAAAGCTGGGCGTAGCCTAGCCCGTAAATTAAAGGAATGGATAGCACAGACACAGGTCAGTAAGATAAAGGACGCAGAGGGAGAGGTGTTATACTGAGCTGAAGAAATTAGTGCTCGCTTTACAAGCTTTTACACCGACCTCAATGCATCTGAGTCAGTGGTGGGAATAGGGTCCTTAGACGAATACCTACAAGGGGTGGACGTGCCTACTATTTCTGAGGAGGCACAAAGGTTCCTTAATGCAGAAATTACTTATTCAGAATCAGAATTACATCAGGCAATTCAGGGTTTAAAGGTAGGCAAGTCCCCGGGGCTGGATAGGTATACCACAAAATTCTATAAGGTTTTCCAGGCTGAGGTAATACCACCATTACTTTCCATGTTCAATGCATTACGAGGAAAGGGAAACATATCGAACGAAGCCAATTTAGAGTGTATAACTATTTTAGCTAAAAGTGGGAGAGAACCCACACAATGTGGGTCTTATCGCCCTATCTCCCTGATAAAATATTGATCTTAAACTCCTGACCAAAATATTCCCAACCTGGTTGGCTAGGGTCTCTCCATCTCTTATCCATGAGGACCAGTCTGGATTTATACTAGGTCGGTTGGCCTCGGACAACGTGAGACGAGTCCTGGAGTCAATCTGGGGACGGAACAAAATGGTTCTCCCATGGTCCTTTTAGCCATAGATGCCAAAAAGGCCTTTGATAGGGTCCACTGGCCATACCTGTTTGCAGTTCTTGCCAAATTTAACCTGGGCTCATTAGATGGATCCAGAGACTTTACGACAACCCGAAGGGGAGTCTAAAGATCAATGGAGAATATGTAACACCGTTTCCAATGAAAAGGGGCACGAGGCAAGGGTGCCTTACCTTTTTTTCTCCCCTTTCTCACTCCGACGTGACGCGGCCTCCTGACCCCCCCAAGCTGGCCAAAAGTTCCGGTTGGGTCCAACGAGGGGTCCGGGAGCGGAGGCGCAGTGGACCACCCGTTGGACCACCAGGGAGTTTTGGTAAGTCTTGGGGGGGTCAGGAGGGTGGGGGGTTTAAGTGTTTATTTAGGATCAACGATCGCGATTTCCAACTTATTCAACATAGCTATGTTGAATAAGTTGGAAATCACGATCAATGCGCCTCATCACTTTTTTAAGTTAAAAAAAAAAAGTTGCGTTTTACATATGCGTTCAAAACGAATGCACACCTCTAGTATCTAACTCCAACTAAATTATGCAAAATGCTTGGGGGAACTAACAACTAATGCTGGAAGGAATGTGGACAGGTTGGGACTTACCTCCACATGTGGGAGGGCTGCCCAAATATTGCAAAACTGTGGTCAGCTGTTATTGATTGGATACAGGAGATTTCCCATGTCACTGTCCCCAAAGATCCTAAAATATATTTATTATATGCCCCCTTCGAGACGGGTGACATGCACACCTAACGATGGATCCACCAAGTGCTCACTGCTGATAAATGTGAACTTGCCTTGTGGTGGCGTAGAGCCGAAACACCTTCATTGCATCAGGTTATTGTCAGGTTGGAAACATTGTTCCACATGGGAAAGTTAACAGCTATTCAAAATGACTGTCTTCCTAGTTTTCAACAAATATGATAGACCTACGTAACTTGGAAGGTGATGAAGAACTTAACACTACCTAAATTACATGAGTATATATTCCTCTCGGGGGCCCCCATTACAGACCGATTCATCTTACTAAATATTTATCTGGACTGGGAATCTGTCTCGAGCTATACGCCGGCACCTACTATCTACTCTAACATTGACATACCTATATAGATATACTAACCAGCATTCACCAGCGCTCTAAATTGGCTACCTTAAGGGGGAAGGGATAGGGGGATGGAGGGGGGGGGGGGATTACAGACATGATTTATGTACCACGTACAGGAATACTTAAAAATTGTACACACGCCATACCTGATTCCGGCTAAGATGGAACAGGGGACACTGATTAAGAATAGAAATAGATTATGTGACTAGATCTTGCTGCATTCAACCTTATTGAACAATTTTGCATTCCATAATACATGAGCTTATGTCTTTCCATTCATTTTAATTCATTTCTTTAGAAATCAGTCTTTGTCTCGGTTCTATTGATTGTTGTATGCTTCCGTTAAAAAAAAAAAAAAAAAAAGTTCCTTCCATCTCTTGCTGATAATTTTGAACTACAACCTTATGTCTTACTAGCTGTACCCGGCCACGCGATGCTGTGGCTCAATCTGGTTATTTATTTATTTAAAACATTTTATATACCGGTGGAGACATCACATCGGTTTACATATGAACAGCAGTTTAGAAAATTACATTATAACAGGGCATGGGAACTGGGAGGGGAAAACAACAGCGCAGCATAGAAAGATAGAAAACACCGCTAACATTAAACAAACATTAAAAGCACTATGGAAAAGAAAGAAAGAGAAAGCGCACTTTCTGCATTTGCTCTGCTCTGGCCATCCCAACTCCCTCCCCCCCTTGCCCGGCGGTGGATGGACTGGCTCGGCGACACTTCTACCCTTTCTCCTCCTGTGTGTAACTGTCCGGCAGTCCCTACTCCCTCCCCCCTTCCCCAGCGGCGGAGGAACGGACTGAGCCGTTTCTCGGAGCGGCGACTCGTCTGCCCTTTCCTCCTTCCCTCTGTGACACCCAGCACGTAGCACAGAGCTCTATGGTGCGCACATGGGCGTAGAGCTGCTCTCTACTGCGCATTTGCGGTCCGTCTGTCAGAGCCCATTTATATTGTAGGTAGAGTGTGTTGCTTTTATGTCCAACAGATGGCAGTTTTTCCAAAAAAGCATGTTTTTACCTGTGACAGGTGTGACATCTATATAATCAACCTAATAAATGAAGGTTGACCAACGTGCCACAAATGCCGCAGTAGAGAGCAGCTCTACCGCGCATGTGCGGGCGAGCACGTCGGTCTCAGCCAGCGTCAGAAAAAAAACCCCAACATGGCGGCGTCGAGTGGCAGCGGCGGCGGCGCCGTCGGGTGGCAGCGGTGGCGGCGGCGGCAGCTGGTAGCGGCGGCCAGTAGCAAGGGAGGGAGGAGAGAGAGAGAGAGGGGGGAGGGAGGGAGAGAGAGAGAGGGAGGGACGGACTGAGTGGAGGGAGGGAGTGGGAGGGAGTGACGTGAGAGGGAGGGACTGAGTGGGAGGGAGGGACTGAGTGAGGGGGAGGGAGGGACTGAGTGAGAAGGAGGGAGGGATTGAGTGAGAGGGAGAGACTGAGTGGGAGGGAGGGACTGAGTGAGGGGAGGGAGGGACTGAGTGAGAGAGGAGGGAGGAGTGGGTGAGGGTGTGGGAGGGAGGGGGGGGTGGGGAAGAGTGAGGGGAGGGGAGAATGAGGGAGAGGTGAGAGACAGGGATGTGAGTAAGAGGAAGGGTAAGAAGTTGTGGAGCAGAGAAAAAGGGAGTGGAGGAGGGCTGAGGGGAGGGGATGGGATTGAGAGAGGGTGGGGAGTGACTGAGGGAAGGGGAGAGAGGGGGGAGTGACTGAGGGAAGGGGAGGGAGGTGAGAGTGAGGGGAAGGAGGAGGCAGTGGGAGACAGAGGGTGAGTAAGACTGAGTGGAGGGAAGGGGAGGAGTGAACGAGGGGAAGGGGGGAGAGAGGGAGAAAAAGTGTAGAAGGGTGCTGTGTTAGAAAATGGACTGAAAAAAAATGTAATGTAGCCCGTTTTAACGGGCTTAACGGCTTGTATAGGTATATAAAAACACGCACATATTCGAATGCAACGTTGTGTCAAAATTTCAAAGCAATCGGTGAAGAACTTTCGGAGATTTAAGATTTTGAAAAACGAACATTTACATTTTTATTTATATAGATGGTGTTGACTATTTAGGGGTGGCAATACCATCTCTGAAATGTATTTGAGTGTTATGTAATGTTATATTGGAGATTAATGTTGGTGGGGGGAAGGGGGTGGGGAGGGGCCATGGTTGTTGTAAGAACAAACATGCTACATTCTGTTTATATTACTCTGTGCTTGTGTGCTGAAGGTTGATGTGCACAAGCTATAAACTTGACTAAAGTTAATAAACAGAAAATAAAATAAAAATAAATAAATATTTGTTTGTTTTCCTAGTATGGTAAACTGTTAAGCTTTTTACCTCAAGGTTCATTCATTGAAGAGGTTTCCTTTTGGACAAACATCCCCTCTCAGGACATTGTCCATATTTTTATCCCTGCTTTCCCTTCCTACCCCCCAGGATGAAAAACTAGGGATGTGAATTTTAGGACGATTAAAATTATCGGACGATAATTTTAATATCGTCTTAAACCGTTATGGAACACAATACAATAGAGATTCTAACGATTTATCGTTATAAATCGTTAGAATCGTGAGCCGGCACACTAAAACCCCCTAAAACCCACCCCCGACCCTTTAAATTAAATCCCCCACCCTCCCGAACCCCCCCCAAATGACTTAAATAACCTGCGGGTCCAGTGGCGGTCCAGAACGGCAGCGGTCCGGAACGGGCTCCTGCTCCTGAATCTTGTTGTCTTCAGCCGGCGCCATTTTCCAAAATGGTGCCGAAAAATGGCGGCGGCCATAGACGAACACGATTGGACGGCAGGAGGTCCTTCCGGACCCCCGCTGGACTTTTGGCAAGTCGTGGGGGTCAGGAGGCCCCCCACAAGCTGGCCAAAAGTTCCTGGAGGTCCAGCGGGGGTCAGGGAGCGATTTCCCGCCGCGAATCGTTTTCGTACGGAAAATGGCGCCGGCAGGAGATCGACTGCAGGAGGTCGTTCAGCGAGGGTTCCGGCGCCTCGCTGAACGACCTCCTGCAGTCGATCTCCTGCCGGCGCCATTTTCCGTACGAAAACGATTCGCGGCGGGAAATCGCTCCCTGACCCCCGCTGGACCTCCAGGAACTTTTGGCCAGCTTTGTCCAGCGGGGGTCAGGGAGCGATTTCCCGCCGCGAATCGTTTTTGTACGGAAAATGGCGCCGGCAGGAGATCGACTGCAGGAGGTCGTTCAGCGAGGGTTCCGGCGCCTCGCTGAACGACCTCCTGCAGTCGATCTCCTGCCGGCGCCATTTTCCGTACGAAAACGATTCGCGGCGGGAAATCGCTCCCTGACCCCCGCTGGACCTCCAGGAACTTTTGGCCAGCTTGTGGGGGGCCTCCTGACCCCCACGAGACTTGCCAAAAGTCCAGCGGGGGTCCGGAAGGACCTCCTGCCGTCCAATCGTGTTCGTCTATGGCCGCCGCCATTTTTCGGCGCCATTTTGGAAAATGGCGCCGGCTGAAGACAACAAGATTCAGGAGCAGGAGCCCGTTCCGGACCGCTGCCGTTCCGGACCGCCGCTGGACCCGCAGGTTATTTAAGTCATTTGGGGGGGGGGTCGGGAGGGTGGGGGATTTAATTTAAAGGGTCGGGGGGGGGTTTTAGGGGGTTTTAATGTGCCGGTTTTGCGATTTTTCGATTTTTCACGATTTTTCACGATATTTTACCCCCCCAAACGGCAACAATACGATTCCCTCCCCCTCCCAGCCGAAATCGATCGTTAAGACGATCGAGGACACGATTCACATCCCTATGAAAAACTGCAGGGGTCACATTTGAACACACAAGACCTGGCAAGAAAGAGGGTTTTTCAGCAGTGACCCCTCAAAGAAACATTGTGAGTCCTTATTTTTTCTCTCATCCTTGGCCATCGTTCTGTGTGCTGTTGTCCCTAGCTGTAATGACCCGCTGGAGTTCATTGCTAGTAGTGCCCTGGTTTACTTCTTAGATAGAGCAGTATAGATTAGTGATTAAGGAGAGCTTCCATTCTTTGCAGACCCTCCCTTTGAGGGAGTTGGTATGGCCATCCCCTGGTGAGAAAAATAAAAGCAGCTCTCTCCTGAGAGTCTGGAGGCAGTGCTTTTGAGTTAGGTGGTGTTGCATTTTGCGGCTCAAGGTCGCCTCCCACGAGCCGGGCTACTCACCTCTGATGCCGGACCTCTCTGCTCTCTTCCATGCAGCTGGATGCCACCATGACTGCCAAGGCCCAGCCGCTCTCCTAAGGCATCTACGCACCTGACAACTTGACATTTAAAGGACCCAAGACTGGAAAATGTTGTGGCTTGAGCCCTATTTAAGGATCTCCCAGTCATCCTCTCCTTGCCTCAGCATCAGGTCCATCTACGTTACAGTAAGTGTTACTCCCTTTCTTCACCTGCCCAGCCTGTTCCTGCCTTCGACTGTCAGCCTGCTCCTGCCTTGCCTGCCCAGCCTGCCTCAGCCCTATCCATCTCTTTTCCTCTCCCTTGTATGGATACTTGGTTTGACCAT
This sequence comes from Rhinatrema bivittatum, assembly GCF_901001135.1. Classification (NCBI taxonomy): domain Eukaryota; kingdom Metazoa; phylum Chordata; class Amphibia; order Gymnophiona; family Rhinatrematidae; genus Rhinatrema; species Rhinatrema bivittatum. The sequence continues at coordinate 47,426,838 of NC_042616.1, read as the reverse complement.
TGCCTGGACTCTCTATACGCCTGTTAACAGGCGTATAGAGAAGCATACAACAATCAATAGAACCGAGACAAAGACTGATTTCTAAAGAAATGAATTAAAATGAATGGAAAGAGATAAGCTCATGTATTATGGAATGCAAAATTGTTCAATAAAGTTGACTGCATAATTTGTGGGATGTTCCTAGGTCTGGGACTGACTTGGCGGGAGCCCTTCCTAGGTTAGACTCTGTTGGTCCTCACGTTCTTGGTGCCTGGTATCTCCACCTGTGGAAGAAGGTATAAATGGGTAGGATTTACTTCCCTTCACCCCAGGAAAACAAATGGGACTGTGAACAAGGCTGGCACATGTACAACATTTACAGATTTATTAGACTATATAAGTATATATATTTCTACATGACTATGTACATCACTAATAGGATATCAAAGAGCATACTTATCTACTTGTGATTAATAGTCTCAGGCCACAGAACTATATACATTTCTACAAGATAGCAGAAACATTTAATATTTGGCAATTTGGGATTGTTGGCCCCTACAGTTTACCACCATATAGAATAGAAAGGACCTCTTTAGTTCCCACTTAATCAAGTATTTTTCTCCCCCTTTTTCCCAATTCTCACCCATGTGAAAAGATGCAACTAGGCTGGTGGGTAATGTTGGCCTGAGGGGTCCATTGTATCTAAACCGCTGCCATCTCCTTGGTGCTGCTTTTGCTCCACTGAAAGATCCGTGCCAATGCTGGGGTCTATGCCCTCCTGGGGAGCTGACTCCACCTCCCTGTCTGTCACCGAGGTTCTGACTCCACCTACCAGTCTGTTGCTTGGGTCCACACCCTCATGAGGAACCCAACTGCCCCTCTGGACCTGCTGCTGTGGTCCCTTTCTTCCTGGGAGCCTGCACAATCTGACACTGAGGTCCTCTTGCTCAAGGGGATCCAGGGTCACCTCCCCATCTGCCACTGGGGTCCCCTTCCTCCTGGGGACCACTCTATGTCCGGATCTGCCGCTGTCTTTCAGTTCTTCTCCATTGGGAGGAAGAATTTACCTGGCTTGGGATTACAGCTCTACTAGGCTCATGGCTTGTTTAGCATTCAGTGATTCAGGCCCTCTGCAGTCTCAACTTTCAGTGATTTTATAATCCACTAAGCTCATGGTCAGTCATTCGCTATTACCCAGCCTGGATGGGTCACCTTCTTTCAGCCAAAAGGCTAAGACCCAGGCAAGACCATGGAAAGAGAATATGTGCATTACCCTTCCATCCTGGTGGGCCTTCTTTTTCTGCTATCTGAGAACTAGGTACCCTTATTAGAGTGAGAATCAGTTTGCTTCCTAGGGCTGATTTTCAGTACATTTCTCTCATAAATCCCTCTCTCTTTCAGAATTCTCCAATGTAGGACTTTTCCAGTCAAAGTTCTGTAATTTAGGATTTTGTTATCCTTTGATTTAAAGTGATATTTCACTGCAAGTTACCAATTGTAGTCTAGGGGGCTGTGACATGCAAATCCCCTACCTGCAGTCTCTGACTCTTCTATTCAATGGTCATTTAAACACCTTCACAGTAAGGGGTCTGGCAACCTTTTCAATCTCATTCTGGGTTTCCTGGGATGGTGGCTCATGTTACATAGTTGCATTGTCCTCTTTTTTCTCTGCTGCAGTTCACTTAAATAGTAGTATGTTCTTTAACCTCCGTCTTCATTTGGGGTGGGTTTTACTCTCCCCCACTTAAATTTCTTGTTGTCCTTAACAAGAAGCCAATCTATTGTATGCACCTCCCCTTTAGAGCAAATTCTCAAGCATTCCTTCAATTCTTTGGGTAATAGGCAGTCACCTGTTTGTGTGCTGCTGTCAGGGGTACATTCACTGAGTTTCCAGGGCTATCATAAGTGAACCTTTTTTGGGCTTCACAATCCTGCCTGTCCTTCTGTGCTCTTGGAGTGGTAGCTGGAATCAATCCTCATCCTCTGTAGTTTTCTGATTCTTTCTGGGGGTGAATTTCATCTGTGGCACCTCTTTCCCTCTCCTGGGTTTCCATCCCTGGGAAATGCCTTACTAAGTCCCCATCATGTGCCTGTTGGTTAGGGGTATGGTCTCTCCAATGTGGCTCCCAGGTGAACCTCATATGTCCCCCACCTAACTCTCCTTCTGAATCGTCACTATCGTATCCACTATGTCTGTCTTCCAGTGGATACTCAGGGGTCACTACCAGTTCCTGATAGGGATTCCTGTCAAACTCCCAATGAGGTTGGGTCTCAGATCTTACTATTGCCTTCTTGGTTGAGGTGGAAGGGTTCACCTATAGCTTGGGGTTCCTCTAAGGGAAATAACAACTGTCCAATGGCAGGAGGAGATGGTTTCTGTGTACCATTTTTACTGGTCCTTCACCCCACTCTGGCCTTACCTGGTAAACAGGCAGGTTGTTCAGTTTTTCCTCAACAACATAGGGGATAGATCTCCACCTATTAGCAATTTTGTGTTTCCCAGTCAGCCCCCAGTTCTCTAAGAGTACTCTGTACCCTATCGTCAAGTCATTCTGCCTCATCTTCTGGTCATTTCGGTGCTTGTTTCTCTGGTTCAGTTTATAGGCAGACTCCACAGCCAACCTATAGGCTTCCCCCAACTGTTCTTTTAGCCTCATCACATAGCTTTGAAAAGTCTGAGGAAATTACCCATCTACTGAAACCCCAAAACACAGACCAATTGGGAACTGGGCCTCTCACCCAACATCAAAAAATAGGGTGAAAACCCTGCAGCATCATTACATGTGCAGTTGTAAGCATGCACCAAATAGCTCCCATACTGGCTCCATATCCTCTTTTGAGCTGGCTTCAATGTCCCCAACATGTTTAGAAGTGTCCTATTAAACCTCTCAGGATGAAAGGGATAGCTGTGTGACTTCCTAACCTCAGCCAACTGCAACATCTCTTTAATGAGTCTGCTTTCAAAATCCCGGCTGGGAGTCCATAGTTCACAAAGTATTTCTCCCATAATATACAGGCAACAGTCTCTATTCTCTGGTTCTTGGTGGGGTATGCCTGTGCATACCTGGTGAAATAGTCTGTCACAACCAGAATGTTGTCTTTACACTGGGAGTCCATTTCTAAATTCAAGAAGTCCTTACACACCAAGTCCATAAGACCTTGACTAGTAATGTTTACCAACTCTGCTGCTCTGTGCAATAGGGTATTTCTTTTTATACAGCTAGTTCATTGTCCACAATGTTTTTCACCATCGTATGCTTGTTAGGCCAATAGAACCTGTCCCTCACCAGTTGCAGAACCCACTCTGCTCCCATATGCCTCATATCATCATGGAGAGACTGTAACACAGTTCTGTTGAATTTTTTGTGGTAAACATTGTGGTTCAGGATAAGCTGAATTGGTATCTTCCTTTCTCTGTACAGTACCTGAGTCTGCACAAATAGACGATCCCACTCTCTGAATAGCAACCGAGTCTGTCTGGGTGGCTCTGATGCACTGCTTGTGCCCCCAGTTTTCTCTCCTTCACCCTGAGCACATCACCAATCAAGGGATCAAATTGTCAAATGTCCTGCAAAGTCAATCTTGGCATGTTAGTGGAGACCAGAGACACAACCTCACAGTAGGCAGGGGGAATGCTGTCTGTAGCACGACATAAATTCTCAGTATCACCTTCATTCCCATTCCCCACCTGGTTACACTCTGCTGCCCACTCCAGAGACTGCCATTTTATCAGAGACTGCCACTCCAGTCTCTGATAAATTGTACCAATCCCCCTGGGTAGTGTCACTCCTGTGGGGCCGCTGGGACAGTGCATCCACATTCCTGTTTGCACTAAACAGGTAGTCTGCAAACTGATTTGTAAATGGATAATCCTGCCAACCACCAGTGCCCCAGTTGCATCCAATTTGCAACATTGCACAAAATCCAACTGCATTGTATTTGTTTGGATTATAGCACACAATTATCTAAGCTTGATGGCTGATTGTACCTGTATCCAAATTTAGTTAAATTGCTATGAGCTCTTTGGTGGAAAAAGCGTGTCATAAATAAACAATGATGATAATGATGAATACAATATTTAACACATGGAAAGATGTGGAGTAGTATCCTAGTGGTTAGAGAACAGGCTATAAACCAGGGTCCAAATCCAACTGCTGCTCCTTGTGACCTTAGACAAGTCACTTTACCCTCCATTGCTCCAGGTAAAACTTAAGCGTAGATTCACTAAGCCACAATGTTTTATCATGGGGTGGGGCTTCCTGCAATATTGTGCCCCTCCCCTGAGAAAATATCATGGTTGTATTACCGCATTTTTTTTGTCTTGCGATTAAAGTCCATGAAACAAAACAATGCATCAAGGCCTGTAACATGACGATGGTGGCCTGCAATGCATCGAGGGCACATTGACTAAAGGCCACTGTGGCTGACATAAAAATAGGCAAAAAAGTGAAAAAATAGTGACTGGGGATGCTACCTTGTCTTGCCTCCTCATCCTGGGTTGCCAATTGAGGCTGCGCCATCAAGATGAACTGCTTCTCATCTCATCTCACCACACCAAACCCCCAAACATGCGCTCTCCATAGATCCCGCCTTTCAAGCCAATTTCCTCCACGTCTGTCGTGCGAGACCCTAGGTGTCCTCCTTGAACCAACACTTGAATTTAAAGAAGCATATCAACTCCATCCTCAAGGAGGGCTTCTATAAGCTGAATGTCCTAAAAAAACTAAAACCTCTACTACATTCTCCTGACTTCCGCACGGTTACTCAGGCCACCCTTTCCTCCAAACTGGATATTGTAACTCCCTTTTGCTCGAATTACGTACCCTTTCCTCCAAACTGGATTATTGTATTACTCCCTTTTGCTCGAATTGCTCTACTCCACGATAAAACTCCTCCAAATGCTTCAGAACGCATTTGCCAGGACCATACAAATGCCAAGAAATCCACCCACATTACCCCCATCCCATCTCGTATTCTCTACAAACCCCTCTCCATCATTCATAAATCCATCTACTGTCACAACTTCCAACTGGCTAGATGAACCCCTCAGTCTTATCCTCTCCGATCGTTCCACCAGATCAAACAATAAAGGCTCCCTTCAGGTACCCTCTCTAAAGAAGGCACACCTCTCACCCACAAGAGACCATGCCATCTCCATTGCTGGTCCTGCACGATGGAATGCTCTTCCCTCCTCTCTTCGCCCTTGAGCCTTGTCCTGCCAAATTCAAATGAAACTAAAGACTTGGCTCTTTTAAACAAGCATACCCTGACGAATCCGCCCCTCCTTCTCCCACTCTCCCCCCCTTGCATCTTCCTCCTCCTCCCCCCCCCCATTCAACTTAGCCTGTATAAAGTCGTACTTTTCATTGTATAAATTATCTCTGTTATCTTGTTCCTTTGTATCCACATAATTTATTTAGTTTTATCTTGTTCCATATTGCTACATAATTATCACATGTACTTTATTCTCTATATGCATTTTGTTCCTCTTCCGGCCCCCCTTCGGCATTTTTTGTTTTTGTTGTTTTTCTCCTCTCCCCCCCTCCGGTTCATTGTCATTTCCACCTGCTTCCAGTTATTATTGTAAACCGGCATGATGTTCCATACTAATGTCGGTATATAAAATCTTTAATAAATAAATAAATACAACAAGTATAAAAGTAGATTTAAGGTTTACGTGACAATGACCTCGAGCCCCCCCGTCCAAACCCGTACACATAGAATAAATCATGGTAGGCCACCCCCACTTTACATAAAAAATGTAAAAGATGCACCCCCCAACCCTCAAGTTTAAAAAAACTTCGTTGATGGTACAGCAGACACCATCTCCCCAAGTCCAAAAATCAATCGGATACAGTGGGGGCCCCCCAGACCCCCTCCACACCCTTGACCTCTCTCTACCCTCTGGAGCTCCTTCCCACTCCCCATAACCTTAAATAATGGCTGTTTGGGCACTGGAAGGGCCCGGGGTGCTCCCTAGCTCCGGGCCTGGTCAGTACCATTTTCCACAATGGCGCTGATAGGCCTTGCCCTGTCACATGATGGGGGTAAGGTCTGGGCACGCAGGCAGGAAGGCACTCTCAGAGCATCATTTTCAGCTGCTGCTGCAGCGGTGGCCTGGACTTCTTCTTTGGCTGCTGCGGGATGTGCTCTATGATGGCCTGAGCTGCTTCTTCAGCTGCCGCAGGATGGGCTCCGCAGAAGCCTGGGCTTCTTTTCAGCCATCGCAGGACATGATCTGCGGCAGTTCAGCTGGACCTCTTTATGGAGGATCACGGCCTTGCCACATGGACTGTTTCCTCCTCCTCAGCTGTCTGCGCCTGATGACATCATTCAGGTGCTAGCAGCCAAGAGAGAAAGCAGCCGAGACCTGCAAGGCCGTGCAATCTTCCAGGAGCAGGGAGGGTGGGTGAGACGATCGGGCAAGCAGCAGTGGTAAGGACATAATATTCCATCCCTCCTGCCACCATTGAGGGTTCCAGCAGAAGGTTTGGGAGGTCCATGGTCCCTGCAGCCCCCAGCGTTCTGATGCCTATGAATCTATATCCACCCGTCTCTCTCAATCCTAAATCCAAATACATAAATCCTCCCACCCCGTTCTATCAGACTCTCTTTCTGCAGCCACAACATGCACCCCCAGTCCCCACAATAACAATATAGGGGGCTTAGTTGCCCCAACATAGCACCTCACACCCCACCCCCTTAAGCTATTTTGCCCCCTCTGTCCTCACTCTCTGCCCATGTAGAGAGACCCCCAATTATGTCTGCCCTTTTCTGTGCCTGGTGGGAATACAAAAGCATTGGATTGGGGAGACCCCCAGGGGTTCTCAATGTTTAAATGTTTTGAGAAATATTAATCAGGGCTTCCCAAACCTGTTCTGGCTACCCCACAGCCAGTTGGGTTTTCAGGATATCCACAATGAATATGCATGAGATAAATTTGCATATATGGAGTCTCCATGGTATGCTCCCATTAATGTGTTAATGGGAAATGTGTGCCTGTTTCCTTAAAGTTTTGGAGTTTCCTGATTGGTGGCCCAGATTGAAGCAGGAGGTATAAAATGTGTGAGGTTTTTGGTAGGATTTTGCCCTTTCTTCCCCTGCCCTTACCAGTATAGAGTGGGGTATAGGGACCGCCAGACATGTGATCGACTGGAGTACGTATTTTGTGGGTTGGGAGGCCTAGGAACCCTCCAAGGGGAGTGGGACTCTGCAGGCGCTATCTCCCTAAAGGGGAGAGTCCTGAGGCCAAGATGTGTGAAGTGGAGTTTCCCCCTTAAAGGGTTGGAACAGGCATGGTTAAAGGAGAGGTTTCTTTCTCTCCTGAGGAGCTTACCAGGGAGGTGGAGAGGCTGATGGCCTTGGAGGGTTTGTAAGGGATGTCTTTTCCCCCTTTCGAGGAACTAATCAGGAGTCTGGGAGAAGAAGTAAAGGGGTGAGTCCTTATGGAGGAGTACCCAGATGGTCCAGGTAGTGAAGCTATCCGGAGAATCCTGCATCTGGAGGACCAAGAGGAATGGAGTCCGGAGGATAAGTGAGTAAATAAGGTGTATCTGAGATGCATTGGTTCCCTTATTGGATGAGAACTTTGATATGCAGGTGTTTGAACAAAACCCAGCCCTCATAGGGCTGAAAAAACGAAACATAGTGGAAACGAGAACAAGGTAGACACTTGTGGTTAGCAGGGGCCGTGAAAGATGGGATGTAGTTCATATGTCTTTAAACTTATATTTTTCTATTATGGAAGCCCATGTGTTTTCTGACTTTTTCAGTAATGCTATATATGTATAGGGAGAGAAAGAGAAATAGATATATAAATGTTTCATCCACGTAAAAACTTGATGGCTGGCTGGATTTTATAGAAATTAACGTTAGTTTGTTGGGATTTGGATACATTATGTCTGCATCTTTTTTTTTTTTTTTGGCCAGCCTGTGATATGAATAGAGTCAGATTTTCAAGGAGGAGATTTCTTCCCTATCCTAACAGTATAGTGCAAATGGAATAAGGTGCATATCACCATCTGCATGACCAGCATAAGTACCCACAAAATAAATTTGGAAGAGATGAGCACTGTACACAACAGGGACGTCTCATTTGATAATTTTATGAACACAGGGGGGGGGGGGTGTTACTCCTGTCACCCTCTCTTTTTCCCCTACCCCACATTATCTCTCCTCCCCTACCCTATGCCAACACCCCCTCTCTTTTTCTCTTTTCCCCTACTCCCACTAGTTTTCTCTCTCTCTCATTCCCCTTCATTTTCTGCTCTGGTTCTCTGTCCTACACCCCTCCTATTACTAGAGATGTGAATCGTGTGATCGATCGTCTTAACGATCGATTTCGGCTGGAAGGGGGAGGGAATCGGATCGTCGCAGTTTGGGTTTTTTAAATATCGTGTAAATCGTGTAAATCGAAAACCGGCACACTAAAACATCCCTAAAACCCACCCTGACCCTTTAAAATAAATCCCCCACCCTCTCGAACCCCCCCAAAATGCCTTAAATTACCTGGGGTCCAGAGGAAGGGTCCCGGTGTGATCTTTTACTCTCGGACCTCCGGTGCGTTGTAGAAATGGCGCCGGCGCTACCTTTGACCTGTCATATGACAGGGCAAAGGTAGCGCCGGTGCCATTTTATTTTTTTGTCCCCCGACGGCAGGAGCATAGGAGATTGCTCCCGGACCACCGCTGGACCCCCAGGGACTTTTGGCCAGCTTGGGGGGGCCTTCGGACCCCCACAAGACTTGCCAAAAGTCCAGCGGGGGACCGGGAACGACTTCCTGCACGCGAATCGTTTTTCCATACGGAAAAACGATTCGCGGTAGGTGATCGCTCCCGGACCCCCGCTGGACCCCCAGGGACTTTTGGCCAGCTTGGGGGGGCCTCCGGACCCCCACAAGACTTGCCAAAAGTCCAGCCGGGGTCCGGAACGACCTCCTGCAGTCGAATCGTGTTGCTGTACGGCCGGCGCCATTTTGCGCAAAATGGCGCCGGCCGTACGGCAACACGATTCGACTGCAGGAGGTCGTTCCGGATCCCCGCTGGACTTTTGGCAAGTCTTGTGGGGGTCCGGAGGCCCCCCCAAGCTGGCCAAAAGTCCCTGGGGGTCCAGCGGGGGTCCGGGAGCGATCTCCTACCGCGAATCGTTTTTCCGTACGGAAAAACGATTCGTGTGCAGAAAGTCGTTCCTGGACCCCCGCTGGACTTTTGGCAAGTCTTGTGGGGGTCAGGAGGCCCCCCAAGCTGGCCAAAAGTCCCTGGGGGTCCAGCGGGGGTCCGGGAGCGATCTCCTACGCTCCTGACGTTGGGGGACAAAAACCAAAATGGCGCCGGCGCTACCTTTGACCTGTCATATGACAAGGCAAAGGTAGCGCCGGCGCCATTTCTACAACGCACCGGAGGTCCGAGAGTAAAAGATCAAACCGGGACCCTTCCTCTGGACCCCAGGTAATTTAAGGCATTTTGGGGGGTTCGGGAGGGTGGGGGATTTATTTTAAAGGGTCGGGGTGGATTTTAGGGTTGTTTTAGTGTGCCGGTTTTCCCGCCCTCCCCCTTCCCCTCCCCCTTCCCCCGATTTACGATTTTTTGACGATAAATCGGGGGAATTGTTATTGTATCACGGCTCTAACGATTTTTGACGATTTAAAATATATCGGACGATATTTTAAATCATCAAAAAACGATTCACATCCCTACCTATTACTCCTCTGTGTATGTCTTTACACCCCCATCATACCCCTGGCCCTCATTCCCTCCCTCACCTCCCATCACAACCTCTGGCTCTGTTTATTTATTAATTTTATTTATTTAGATTTATATTCCGCTTATCGCACTTTTTTCAGCACTTCAAAGTGGATTACATTCAGATACTGTAGGTATTTCTTACCCTTCCTCTGCCTCTGCATTACCTTAGGGTAGGAATGAGTTCAGATCCCTACTAAGAACAAGGGTCAGAGCAGACCAATTGTGTGGGGAGGAAACAGAAAAACTAGTGTGGGTGTAAAGTTTCCGCATGGAGGAGAGTCACTGGAAGGGTCCTTTGGTATATAATGCCTGCCCAGAATCTTAATGTATGGATCCCTTGGTTTCTTTAGTAGAGGCAGCAAGTCTCTGGCTGTTCTCTGATTTACTTGTTTTTCAAGTTAATGCCTCCATGCAGCCTTTTAGTTGGATGGGAGTTTCTTTCCACGATCTTAATCCAATTTGTATTTTAAATTGCTTTAACTTTGAGTGCTCATTAAATAATTAAACTAAGTTATGTTCTTTATTGCATTTTAACATCAACTGGGAGAGGTTCTCATCATGAAAGAGGAATCTGAGATCATCAAGATCCAAGGAGAAGAATGACTTTTAGCCATCCAAAAGAGAGAAAGGAGAGAAGAGGAGAAAGGAGTTGGAATGGACCCTGTTGGGACCCAGGCTCATGTACTGGAGATTTGCAGAAGAGGAGACATGGGAGTATCGCTTTCATACTAACAGGGAGAAAAGAAGAATAAGTGGTATCATTCAGGATTGTTATGAGGATGTAAGTTCAGAGGAGAAGACATTATAGAGGAGGTAGGAGATAAATGACGGGTGCTAAAAATGGATTTCATCTTGAATACCACCCTGACCTTGGGAGGGAAGAAAATAACTTGCCCCAAACCAATGGGATGAGAGAACCATTGAATTAAATTCTGCAACAATTGGCTTTAACATCTTAAACCTAATCATGATTGTGCAAAGTCACAAATTTATTAAAAGGGTCCGTACCATCAATAAGTGGATTAAACTGCGGTTATCCCACTGAACTTCCAGGACAAATTATCCAGCTAACTTTATCTAGATAACTTGTTCTCTCACTGCTTTCTGAATAAGACCCCATGAGGGACGTGTAAGTTCTTAAGGAAAACAGTCATTTTTTATTTCTGCTTTAACCCATTCTCCAGTAATCTAGTTTCCCTATTCTTTCTTAAAGGACTTCTAGTGTCCATTGACATCTGTTTGTTATTATTAGACTGAGAGAGCCTTTTTTTAGTTCATTTAACCATGCTTAGAAACATTTCTTTCATTCTTAATCCATTTTTTGATTCCCTGGAGCCCAACTGCAAGCTTCTCTTTTCTGTGGTTCTTGGCTTTCAATTTCACAGCAGGGGATGATGTGACTGCTAATTCCCTGCTCTGCCAAGTTTATCAGTCTAAAGCATCAATCCCAGTCTAATAATTGATTTTAAAAAGGCACAAAGGTTCTCTTGGAGAGATATGTTTTGGTTTCAGTTTAGATACCACAGACCACATGATTTCCATGAAATCTGTTCACTTACAGGAAGAGATTGGAGGAGGCCAGAAAAACAAACAGGAGCAGTGAAAGTTAAACAAAGGCACCACCCAGGGAAAGTATTTTTAAAACGTCTGCAAACATCCAGAGCTGAAGTGAATCAGGAGGTTTTTATCTGATAGATATGAGAAAATTACAAAGTATTCCTTCTTTGTGTGACTTTTCAAATAATAAAAAAAATGAATGATACCATTGCAGTCTCTCAAGGTGAAAGATGGGTGGGAAACTGATGACTTTGAATTCTATGGAAACAGGTGATAGAGGGAAGTTATACTTAACCGGGCGATGCCATTGAAGTGTCTGAAGGTGAATGATGTGTGGAACAGATATGTAACAGAGTAAGGCTATAGGCGGGGAGTTTGAGGGTAGAGTCAGTCTGAGCCTTTGATAGGGGAACATGTAGTAGTGAGCTCTGAAAGAGGGAGAATTCCAAAGACATTCACAGGGTAAAAGAGTGCTCTACCTCTGTAAATGGGCCACCCTCTATGTGATAAATTTTACCCACGTAGTGCCAGTACACATGTAAGTTTACCCACACTACGGGGAAGCATTCCAGGGAGTGGAGTTGGGTTGGAGTATAGGGTAGATGAGGGGGGTGCAGGGTCTGTCTGCTAAAAGACACTGCTAGCTGCCTTCCCACCTTCCTTGCGATCATAAGTCAGGCAAAAGACAATGTGTTTGCTCCTCTGAAATAGACTTTTATTTATTAGATTGGCAGAACATAGCATTTAGAAAATAACAATAATTAGAAAAGGAAAATAACAATAATTAGAAAAGGAATGGTGAATAAAATGGAAAATGTCATAATGCCTCTGTATCGCTCCATGGTGAGACCGCACCTTGAATACTGTGTACAATTCTGGTCGCCGCATCTCAAAAAAGATATAATTGCGATGGAGAAGGTACAGAGAAGGGCTACCAAAATGATAAGGGGAATGGAACAACTCCCCTATGAGGAAAGACTAAAGAGGTTAGGACTTTTCAGCTTGGAGAAGAGACGACTGAGGGGGGATATGATAGAGGTGTTTAAAATCATGAGAGGTCTAGAACGGGTAGATGTGAATCGGTTATTTACTCTTTCGGATAGTAGAAAGACTAGGGGGCACTCCATGAAGTTAGCATGGGGCACATTTAAAACTAATCGGAGAAAGTTCTTTTTTACTCAACGCACAATTAAACTCTGGAATTTGTTGCCAGCGAATGTGGTTAGTGCAGTTATTATAGCTGTGTTTAAAAAAGGATTGGATAAGTTCTTGGAGAAGTCCATTACCTGCTATTAAGTTCACTTAGAGAATAGCCACTGCCATTAGCAATGGTTACATGGAATAGACTAAGTTTTTGGGTACTTGCCAGGTTCTTATGGCCTGGATTGGCCACTGTTGGAAACAGGATGCTGGGCTTGATGGTCCCTTGGTCTGACCCAGTATGGCATTTTCTTATGTTCTTATGTTCCTATCTTTACATCCTGGCTACTAAGCACCGGTTTTCCCTAAAGAAAACTCTGTATCATGGGTGATAACAAAAGATAGGGGTCTTCGGATCCCGTTACGACTCGAGGGTTCGGTGGCCTTCGGGTCCTGTTACGAGTACAAGCTCCAGCAGCTGTTACACTCCGAAGCGCAGAGGTGTGGTCGTCTCTGAAGCTGGTGATGTGAGGCCTTGGGCCATGGCATGGCCCAGGGAGGAGCCCCAAGCCACTCCGCGGGTGGTGAGCTGGTGCGAGCATGGGTAATGAAAGCAGGACAAGACTGAAGCAAGTACTAGGGTACAAGGTCTGACCCTCAACCGGACCTGCACTCCCCAGGATAACCAACAACGCAATATTGATTGATGAACAGTCCTCCGACCGTTCCAAGCCCTTTCAGACCTGCCGCTGGGTACAGCAATGGGTGGCAGGCCGGACAGAGGATGAGGGCAGACGGAGTCCTTGGAACACAGAAGACTTTGGACTAGGACTGAAGCGAAGACACTGTAGACAAGGACTGAGGTGAAGACACTGTAGACGAAGGCTGGAGGAAAGACATCATAGACGAGGACTGAGGCAAGACACCACTGACGAAGACTGGAGCGAAGACATCATGGACGAGAACTGAAGCAAGACATTGTAGGTGAGGGCTGAAGCAGGATCAAGAGCTGGAGCGAGTCTGCGAAACAGCGCGCCCTACAAAGTTCACCCGCGGGACTGGTCATGGACCACACTGGGCTTGAGGGTAGGGATGTGAATCGTGTTCCATATCGTCTTAACGATAGAAATCGTCTGGCAGGAGAAGAAAATCGTGTTAGGCACGATTTTTTAGTTAAAAAATCGTTAAAAATCGTTTTTTCCGATTAGTGCGCACTAACGGGAGTTAGTGTGCACTAACAGAAAATGATACAATTTGATACTTTTCAGGTCAGTTAAGGTCAGTTTAGGAATGAATATGTATTCCTATTGGCTGCCCTCTTATTTATTCATGTTACCAAGGTTCCCACTGACAATATATGGGGGATGGGAAATGGAAACAGTTGGTAGCTTGACAAAAAAAGTAATGTGATCAGTCAATGTGACTAGAACTTGTGCCCTAACCCTGATACCAGGGGTGTTGTGATCTTCCTGCACACAGTGCCCTAACCCTGGCACCAGGGGTGTTGTGATCTTCCTGCACACAGTGCCCTATCCCTATTAATACCAGGAGTGTTGTGATCTTCCTGCACACAGTGCCCTAACCCTGACACCAGGGGTGTTGTGATCTTCCTGCACACAGTGCCCTATCCCTATTAATACCAGGAGTGTTGTGATCTTCTTGCACACAGTGCCCTAACCCTGGCACCAGGGGTGTTGTGATCTTCATGTACACAGTGCCCTATCCCTATTAATACCAGGAGTGTTGTGATCTTCCTGCACACAGTGCCCTATCCCTAATACCAGGGGTGTTGTGATCTTCCTGCACACAGTGCCCTATTCCTGATACTGGGGGTGTTGTGATCTTCCTGCACACAGTGCCCTATCCCTATTAATACCAGGAGTGTTGTGATCTTCCTGCACACAGTGCCCTAACCCTGACACCAGGGGTGTTGTGATCTTCCTGCACACAGTGCCCTATCCCTATTAATACCAGGAGTGTTGTGATCTTCTTGCACACAGAGCCCTAACCCTGGCACCAGGGGTGTTGTGATCTTCATGTACACAGTGCCCTATCCCTATTAATACCAGGAGTGTTGTGATCTTCCTGCACACAGTGCCCTATCCCTAATACCAAGGGTGTTGTGATCTTCCTGCACACAGTGCCCTATTCCTGATACCGGGGGTGTTGTGATCTTCCTGCACACAGTGCCCTATTCCTGATACCGGGGGTGTTGTGATCTTCTTGCACACATCCCGGTATCAGGGATAGGGCACTGCATGCAGGAAGATCACAACATCCCTGGTATTAGGGATAGGGCACTGTGTGCAGGAAGATCACAACATCCCTGGTATTAGGGATAGGGCACTGTGTGCAGGAAGATCACAACACTCCTGGTATTAATAGGGATAGGGTACTGCATGCAGGAAGATCACAACACCCCTGGTATCAGGGATAGGGCACTGTGTGCAGGAAGATCACAATACCCCGGAGGAGTGAGGGTCAGGCAGCTCCCCCCTGTCTGTGAAGCCAGCCTCTCACTAGTAATGCAGGGAGGGAGCTGTCTCAGACTTCACCATCCTCCCCCCCCTCACCCACACACCATTCACTGGCTGGGACATGGGGGAAGTCAGGAGTGAGGGTCAGGCAGCTCCCCCCTGTCTGTGAAGCCAGCCTCTCACTAGTAATGCAGGTAGGGAGCTGTCTCAGACTTCACCATCCTCCCCCCCCCTCACCCACACACCATTCACTGGCTGGGACATGGGGGAAGTCAGGAGTGAGGGTCAGGCAGCTCCCCCCTGTCTGTGAAGCCAGCCTCTCACTAGTAATGCAGGGAGGGAGCTGTCTCAGACTTCACCATTCTCCCCCCCCCCCCCATCACCCACACACCATTCACTGGCTGGGACATGGGGGAAGTCAGGAGTGAGGGTCAGGCAGCTCCCCCCTGTCTGTGAAGCCAGCCTCTCACTAGTAATGCAGGGAGGGTGCTGTCTCAGACTTCACCATCCTCCCCCCCCCCCTCACCCACACACCATTCACTGGCTGGGACATGGGGGAAGCCAGGAGTGAGGGTCAGGCAGCTCCCCCCTGTCTGTGAAGCCAGCCTCTCACTAGTAATGCAGGGAAGGAGCTGTTTCAGCCTCACCATCCTCCCCCCCCCCTCACCCACACACCATTCACTGACTGGGACATGGGGGAAGTCAGGAGTGAGGGTCAGGCAGCTCCCCCTGTCTGTGAAGCCAGCCTCTCACTAGTAATGCAGGGAGGGAGCTGTCTCAGCCTTCACCATCCTACCCCCCCCCCCCTCACCCACACACCATTAACTGGCTGGGACATGGGGGAAGTCAGGAGTGAGGGTCAGGAAGCTCCCCTCTGTCTGTGAAGCCAGCCTCTCACTAGTAATGCAGGGAAGGAGCTGTTTCAGCCTCACCATCCTCCCCCCCCCCCCTCACCCACACACCATTCACTGGCTGGGGCATGGGGGAGGGGAGGAGTGAGGGTCAGGAAGCTCCCCCCTGTCTGTGAAGCCAGCCTCTCACTAGTAATGCAGGGAGGGAGCTGTCTCAGACTTCACCATCCTCCCCCCCCCCCCTCACCCACACACCATTCACTGGCTGGGACATGGGGGAAGTCAGGAGTGAGGGTCAGGCAGCTCCCCCCTGTCTGTGAAGCCAGCCTCTCACTAGTAATGCAGGGAGGGAGCTGTCTCAGCCTTCACCATCCTACCCCCCCCCCTCACCCACACACCATTCTATGGCTGGGACATGGGGGAAGTCGGGAGTGAGGGTCTGGCAGCTCCCCCCTGTCTGTGAAGCCAGCCTCTCACTAGTAATGCAGGGAAGGAGCTGTTTCAGCCTCACTATCCCCCCCCCCCTCACCCACACACCATTCACTGGCTGGGACATGGGGGAAGTCAGGAGTGAGGGTCAGGCAGCTCCCCCCCTGTCTGTGAAGCCAGCCTCTCACTAGTAATGCAGGGAGGGAGCTGTCTCAGCCTCACCATCCTACCCTCCCCCCCTCACCCACACACCATTCACTGGCTGGGACATGGGGGAAGTCAGGAGTGAGGGTCAGGCAGCTCCCCCCTGTCTGTGAAGCCAGCCTCTCACTAGTAATGCAGGGAAGGAGCTGTTTCAGCCTCACCATCCTCGCCCCCCCCCCCTCACCCACACACCATTCACTGGCGGGGGCATGGGGGAGGGGAGGAATGAGGGTCAGGAAGCTCCCCCCTGTCTGTGAAGCCAGCCTCTCACTAGTAATGCAGGGAGGGAGCTGTCTCAGACTTCACCATCCTCTCCCCCCCCCTCACCCACACACCATTCACTGGCTGGGACATGGGGGAAGTCAGGAGTGAGGGTCAGGCAGCTCCCCCCTGTCTGTGAAGCCAGCCTCTCACTAGTAATGCAGGCGGGATCGGGCACTGCATGCAGGAAGATCACAACACCCCTGGTATCAGGGTTAGGGCACTGTGTGCAGGAAGATCACAACACTCCTGGTGTCAGGGTTAGGGCACTGTGTGCAGGAAGATCACAACACCCCTGGTATCAGGGATAGGGCACTGAGTGCAGGAAGATCACAACACCCCTGGTATCAGGAATAGGGCACACGTTCTAGTCATATTGACTGATCACATTACTTTTTTTGTCAACTACCAACAGTTTCCATTTCCCATCCCCCCAACCATCACCTCAGTTGGAACCTTGGTAACATCAATAGATAAGAGGGCAGCCAGCCAATAGGAATACATATTCATTCCTAACTGACCTTTTCTGACCTGGAAAGTGTCAATAATTTGTATCATTTTCTGTTAGTGTTCCTGAGTTTCCATTTCCATTTCCCATCCCCCCCAACCATCACCTCAGTGGGAACCTTGGTAACATCAATAGATAAGAGGGCAGCCAGCCAATAGGAATACATATTCATTCCTAACTGACCTTTACTGACCTGGAAAGTGTCAATTTGTATCATTTTCTGTTAGTGCGCACTAACTGGGAGTTAGTGCGCACTAACGGGAGTTAGTGCGCACTAACACGATTTAACGATTTTTAACGATAAATCGTTAGAATTTCTATTGTATTGTGTTTATAACGATTTAAGACGATATTAAAATTATCGGACGATAATTTTAATCGTTAAAAAACGATTCACATCCCTATGAGGCAGTACTCCAGGAGGAATGGTGGAAGCTGATTCCGGAACATGACTAAGCAACTGCAGAGGCCTGCACTGGGGCGCGCCCTACACAGCCCCCCACGAGACTGGTCGCGGACCACGCCAGACTCAGGGCAAGTTCATTCAGAGACTTGACATGGATATCACACAGGTTACAATAGGCGCTGAAGACCGGGACAACTCTGAAGCAGGATTCGATTCTGAAGAATTAAAAACAACGAACTGAAGCAGGAGGTCTTCCAGAGGGTTGTGCTGCGGAGATGAGGATGGCCTTGTACCGTGAGGCGCTCTACACAGTCCACCTGCGGGACTGGTCACGGACCACAACAGCGGTACGCCAGGAAAGTGGACATCGAGGAACCAAGGCTTGGAGGAAGAGACGAAGGCAAAGACATCAGGAACATCGGGACAACAGAAGAGCAGGACAACAGGCACCAGGGACACAAAGACTTCTGGACAACAGGGTCAGAGGACGTCAGGAACCTGAAGACATCTGGACGACGGGAATTTGGAACATGGAGACGACTGAAGACCTGGACGAAGGACATCTGGAACATGAAGACAACTGAAGGCCTGGATGACAGAAATCTGGAACATGGAGACAACTGAAGACCTGGACAAAAGACATCAGAGACATGGAGACGAAGCCGTCAAAACAGAAGGAGACCATGGAGGACCTTGACCAGTCAGAAGACACAGACAACTATGGAACTCGATCCGAAGGCCATGTGAGACTGAAGAGGAATCCCTTTTATAGGGCTGAAGCAGGAAGTCATCATAAGAAGGAGCCAGCAACACTTCCTGTGGCTGGCCCTTTAAAAGGAGTGAAGAGGCACGTGCCGGCGCCTAAAGAAAGGCTGAAGAGAGATGCAGCACCATGGACAGCGGTGCTCTCCTACACCCCAGCGTGGAGACAGGCAGGCTTCAGGACGGCCTCCTGCCGTCCGACGGGGACCCCGAAGATGATGTCGCGGCTCCCTGCCGCGGAGGCAGACCTGGAGCGGCTCCAGGCTGCAAAGAGAAGGTGGACAAGCACAGCCTCCAGGCCGCAGGTCTCGGCGGTGGCTCAGGGCCGCAGCAAGATGGTGCTGGCGGTGGCCCTGCCGCATGGGACCCGGCGTCGGCAGAGGCAGCTGCTCGGCGGGGCCGGTCCTGACGAGCAGGGCAGGAACCACTGTGGCCTCCGAGCCGCAGAAAACGGGGTCAGCGGCGCCCGACCTCGCTGGCGAGCCAGGTGGGTGGAGAGGCCTGCTCGCGGAGAATAGCTCTGCGGGCAGGAATCGTAACACGTTGTCAGGCTTGATGATGCGGTCATAAAAAGTTCTTAATATACTACTGTCACTATACAATATTGGTGAGTGGCGCTTCGAGTAGTAAATAGTTGCTGTTCGATTCCCTTTTTGGATGATAACAAACATGCCATAAACCTGAGCCTGCTTTGATATAAATAATTGTGGCTAATTTACTTACCCCTGATTACAAGTTTCAGATGATTCTTCTGTTCACCTCTGAAGCAGGTTCTGGCTGCAGTGCGGGGACATTTTGAATCAGGGTGGTTTTCGGGAGATGGGGGTGTCTGTAACACAACCCACCTTAACCCCAACCCACCTCCCAAAAACCCACCCCTATTCAAATTGCCCCTCTACAGTGGTGCCTATATATAGAGTGTCAGAGTGACCCTATACAGAGCCTCTCTGTCTCTCTCACTCTTACACTAATGGGTGCATGTGTGATCCTTTTAAAATTTACCAGACAGTGAGTAAGTACGGTGTCCCTCACTGCTAGTTCTTTACAAAGGGGAATTTACCGGTACTGATAAAGCCTATGAGGGTTACATCTGCGGACCTGCCAAGTCTCTTACAAGTGGCAGGCAGGTCATCACCAGCATTTCCGCTGGGAACCTACATTCTCATCCAGTGGCACAGAGGGACTGTGCAGTGTGAGAGCTGAGGCAATTCAGTGGCAGTATTTTCTATCTGAGTTCGCCCATTAAAAGGCCTGGGGCATTCAAATTGTCATTGGCCAATGAGCCCCTTTGCGTTTAAGGGGTTGGACATGGATGGGACCTGCTGCTGCCTCTATTTGTTGGCAGGGGGAGGAGTGGGCCAGGAGCCACAGGCCCAGCAGAGAAAGTGGGGCAGGGAGGTAGGAGGGAGGGTAATGTAAAAGTTGCTCTAGGGAAGGGATGAGTTGCTCTGGGGTGGGATTGGGGGATGAATTGCTCCTGGCAGTGGCAGGGCCTGTGTAAGTGCTAGGCAGCCGGCAAGAGTGCCATGGTTTTGGGGATGACTGGGCCAGCATTCAATCGGGTTGCTGGACTGCCCTCGCTCACCCCCGCAGCCTGAGACCAGAGGCAGATAGGCAGCAGTTTTCGTGAATCAGCCGTCCGCCGGTAAGGAAAACTGATGCCAAAGGTTCAGGAAGTGAACGCTTGTCAGTCGAGCGTCCGTTTCCTGAACCCAACTGTCTATTTTTTTAAAAGTTTTTTTGTTTCTTTAATTTTTCATCCTACTTAAAAAAAATAGACAGTTGGGTTCAGGAAACGGACACAAGGATATTAAGAAGGCGGCAGTACAGAAAAGCAGTTTTTTCTGCTTTTCTGTACTTGTTTTAGATGTGCTCAGCTATTAACTCCTGCATTAGGGGATTGATTAGCGCCTATTCTACCTGCGTCTGGCTGCAGGATAACAGTGAGCCTGGCTGAGTGCACTGTATTGTATCAGCCCCAAAGCCTGGCTTCTGTTCTTCTATCCACCACCAAAAGTCCTTGTGCTGAGCCCAGTTGGTGGCCAATTCCTTGCCTTCCTTTCTTCCCTCCCCTCTTACACAGTTTAGCACTCACTCGTTCATTAGTGATTTAACACAAGTTACTATTTTTGTGCAGGTCTTAGCACAATTAACGAGCCACAGGCTGCAGGACCTGAGCTTGTTCTCACACTGTCCTAAATAAAACACAGCACTACTGCAAACCTGTAGCTTGGTACTACTCCAATTATGTTTTGTGATGCTCTTACTCCCATGAAAATTGTTGGTAAGCACTAATACTTATTTTTTTTTCCTGGTGAACAAAAGTGTCAAAATGATTATAAATGGTAGGGTAGGATGTGAAAAGTATTCTGGATGATTAAGGGTGGACAGCTTGGATTGTGCACATAATATTAAATATTTTTGAGTACTCCTTCAAATGGGCAAATATTCTTTTAAAATGATTATTTATTAGCTCCTGCTATGCCTGGCTGAACCAGGGACTGCCAGGGTGAGAGGAAGTGCTCTGAGGCTCAGCACCGAACAAGCTGAGTAAAGAAATCTATGTACTCCCTGGAAAGCTGTTTTCAGCTCTGGTTTTGGTCATGCATTTGCTGGGGCCGGTTTTCAATAATATTGCCTGTTGGGGAGTTGTTCTTACACAATGAGTGGAGTTTGTGATCAGACACCCAGCTCCTCAGTTATGGAACATTCCATCGACCACATGGAGCAATGTTGGACTGCTGCTTCCTGTTCAACATTGTCACTCTCTTTGCAGTGTGTAATATGTGATTTAAATCTGTGTATACTTATAGGCATTGACCAGGATAATGTGTATAAGTAATAAAACAAAAGTGGATGCCTTTTTTGGTTTCATCTGGCATTTCTTGTGTAATGTTGTGCACATTCTATTATTTATCTCCATTCCTGTAGTAGATAGGAAAGTTGGTGATTATTTTATCATAGAATACACAACACACTTAGCTATAAGTATAGAAATTTTACTTATAAGCCTGAGAATAAGCAATAAAAGCATACAAGATTAGAGTTTGTATAAAGAATATATACAAATATACTTCCCCTCACAGTTTTAAATATGAGTCTTATATATCTTTGGAAAGCTGGAAACACAAGTTGGAAAACCAGGAACAGTTCATCAGGCACTTCATTAACCACTGTAATGTTCAAAAGCTTTTCCTCTTATCTTTTCTTTCTCTGATTTCAAACAGTTAGCTTGAAATAGGGTTTTTTATGTTGATTCTTCTGACCTTTCTCCTAGTTTCAGTTTTTCTCTGGGCTATTCCCAATTGTTCTCGAGGCCCCAATTGTCCTTATCACATCAGTAAACAGTTAGGTGAGGCCAAGTGGCTACTGGCCTGTTTCCCCTGATATATGCACAGTTAGCCTCCTGAGTAACTGCTCTTTAATATATCTGATCTCATGACTTGTTACAAGCAGGCTAAGAAAAATGTCATATTTATTCTCAGAACTTATAAGCCTTATATCAAATAATTACATTAGTAATATTAGTGATTCTCTGCTCTACTACTTTCTATTGCAGTACAAAGTTCTTCACGTAAACTAAATAACTGCTTAAAATAATTTCCCACAATTCCCTTGCACGAGGGGTGTAGTCCGAACAGAATTTTTTAGAGTGCCCAAGGTTAACATGGGTAGGCACTGTGGTCAGCCCCCCTATCTCATCGCCATCCCTTATTCCATCCTAGGTGGGTCTTCACAGCACTGGGAACAAAACTCTTAATTTCTGACAACACTCTCTTTCTTCTGTCTCTTCACTGTCTTCCTGAACTGTCTGTGCTGTTTGTTACTCTTCCTCTGTGGTTAAGGCAACTACTTTATACAAGCGTATATCTCTGACTGCTGAAGAACAATTATATAAATAAACTTCTATGGATCTCAGACATTCCTGAATTTTTAAGGGGCTGAGATGAGAGAGGATAAAAAATTATCCTCCAAAAAGAAACAAAAACTATAATGGTTTCAAATTTTTACATGTCTAGCCCAAGGGCAGTTGTATTTCCTTTTAAGCTAGTTTAAAGGCGCAAGTGATCATGGACTGGCAGTGATTCCAATGACTTCAGACCCTCTAACTCCTGCATCTTTAAGGAGTTGCTTCAGATGGGACATGATTCTGTCCTAGGGGTGGGGACCTGAGCTAAACGTGAGGGGACATAGGTCCCTGAGACCCACCTGTGGCTGTGCTTCTGTCTTGCACAGTATTATATATATTAGTCCTGGGGGAATTCTGCACTACAGTGGAGTACAGAATTTGCGCAGAATTTCTCCCCAGTGTACAGGAAACCCCAGCATGCTGCAAACGGAGCGAGCAAAGATGAAGGCCTGCGTGTTCTGCGGGCTGCGCTCCACTCAAAGTGAAGATGAAGGCCACGGCGCACCATTTGCGGCGAAGATGGAAGGCCCCCATGTGCCACAAATGGAGTGTCCTCCGCTCACGGAGATGATGAAGGCCCCTGTGAGCAGTGAATGGAATGTGCTCCGCTCTCAGTGAAGATGAAGGTCCTGGTGAGAGTGAATATGTGTGTGTATGTGAGGGGAGAGGGGGTGTGAGAGAGGAAAGGTAGGAGGTGTGGGGAGGGGAGGGATGTGAGAGGGGAGAGGCAGGTGAGAGAACAGGGAGAGGTGTATGAGAGAGGAGAGGGTAGGGGAAGGTGAGAGAGCAGGGGGGTGCAGGAGGGTGTGAGAGATAGCATAGGAGGTAAGACAGTGGGGGGCTTGAGTGTGGGTGCCAGAGAGAGGGAGCCTATGTGAGGAGATTGTGAAGGAGTGTGTATGTGTGTGAGAGATTGGGAGCTCATGTGTATGAAAAAGGGATTGTGCATATGAGAGGGTGCTAGCCTGTTTGAAAGAATTGTGTATGTGTGAGACAGAGCCTGTTTGAAGGGGTGCGTGAGAGAGAGACATAGATAGCCTGTGTGAGGATGCATGTGTAAGAGAGAAAGGGAGCTTGTGTGGGTGTGTATACAAGAGAGAGGGCCCTGTATGAGGAGATGTGTGCGCGTGAGAGAGTGAAGGAGCCTGTATGAGGGTGTGTGTATGTGTATTAGAGAGAGGGAGCATGTGTGTGAGAGAGGGAGGGACAGAGGGAGCTGTGTGAGGGACAGTACTGAGAACGGGGTCAAACTCTGGGACGGGCAATAGAGTGGAAGGGGTTGAGCCTAGAGGTGGAGGGGAGAGATACTGGCAGGTGGAAGAGTTGGGGCCTGAGAGGGCAAAGTAGGGAGAGCAAGTGGAAGGGACACTCTTACAGTGAATTTCTAGGGAAATTCTGCTCAAAATATTTAAAATTCTGCATCTCTAAATAATAACCTTTTTCTGCATTAATTTAAAATGTAATTACTTAAATACTGTCATAAATTGTGTTATTTTGATCAATATAAAGTTTGCAGAATTTTAAGTTTCTGTGCGCAGAATTTTAAATTTTTTTGCTCAGAATTCCTAGATATTCTTCAAACACAGTTCTGCTGGAGACTGCACAACAAACTTTTAGTAGTCTAAAAAGCAATGTTCCTGGGAATCTTTTGAAAAGCCTATGCAGATCATTATAACAGCATTATAGTTTGAGAGTAAATTATTAAAGGAAAAGGAAATTTAAAATATATATTATAAAAGAACAATCTCATGTTTTTTCAAAATCTGTTTACAAATGCCACATGTGGTGAAGTACTGATGTGTTTTAAAAAGCTGATGTATCCCATCAATTTGAAATTATCCCCCATTCCCTGTGGGACCCCCATATAAGTTGCAATTATATTTCCCTGTACCCCCCAGCTAAGGCACAGAGGATTTGAAAAATATACATCTCTCAATTGAGTTGTAACTGCGGGACCTCCCCCAAATTGATTCTCAAACCTTCCACATTTGCTGCTTCTCTAATCCTTCCCCCCTGCCCTCAGCCATAAACACATCCATACACACACTATCCATACCCCCACCCAACTTCTCATATACTCAGTTCTTTTTGCTCCAAGGGACTGCCATCTCTCATCTATATACATCCTGATCTCCTCTCATAGCCAAGAGATGGACACATGCAACTCCCCCCCACCACCACACCCAATTCATATCAGTCGCCATCTAGCTCCGCCAGCATATTAGCAATTCCATATTAGAGATAAACAAACAGTATAAACACCCACATATATAAAAAAAACCCAACCCAAACAGCATCTCATCTATAAGAAAGAAAGAGAAATTTAAGGAATAATAATAAGTATCTAGACTGTTAACTTAAAGTGCCTCCCACTATAATCTGCGCAGTTTGTAATTGTCCCCAGCAGCATCTGATATCATGCACAGAATGGACAGTGCGGGCCCTCCTGCTGATCTCCTCAAGCTGCCATGAACTTCATGAAGGAATAAATCATAAAACAGTCAATGCGTGTCACCAGAATATTATGGCACATGGAGATACTTCTCTTCTCCTTTGACTTTTTACATGGCCCAATGTTTTGAACAGTACATCTTAAATACCACTGAATTCTGTGCCAGCTTGATGTATCTTCCCATGTACACAGCAACAAATTTGGTCTCCCCTCAAGATAGGGAGGGCCTGCATAGTAGTTATCTTGAGGTGGCCTTTCCTTATGACATGTTGATCCATGCACCACTCAAACTCAGCGCGTAACAGGTAGTCTTAAACTCCAGGAATTTAAATCAAATAGAACAATCACAACTCGTTTTGCTTCATAATCATTTAAAACATTTATTTGGCCAGGGAATCCATCATTAAATGCTTCAAGTATTATGCCATATCTAGAATACTTTCTCCAGCCTCCCAGCTAAGTTCATCTGCCTGGCACAGATCAGCAATTTTGCCATATTTAGGACCCATACGACACACCTTCGGCCACTATGATAGTTTATGCAGAAAATTTTAAATTTGCTCTTTCCCCAACAGAAACAGCAATTTTCCAGCATACTGAACCCGGAGTTCAGCAGGATACAGGACTGCAAAGCATATCCCACATTTTTGTAGTTTGGTGCAGGCGGGCGGCATTTCCTTCCTTTGGGCTACTATACTCACCAAGAAATCGTTAAACATCAAAAATCGGGCCCCCTCATATTCCAGAGATTCTTTAGATTTAGAAGCAGCAAAACATTTTGATTTGTCTGCCCAGTTTAACATTCAGGCCATGATTGGCTTTGGGCGATTATTATTTGGCTCTCTTATTTGACCTACATGGTGCGCACATTCATACAGTATAAGTCTTACCACCCTGTCTAGGCCTAGCATTTCCAGAAGCTATTTCTCAAAAAAAGATCCAGTTCCTTGTCTTTTAGTGTTTCCAGTAGCCCAATCACTCGTAAATGGTTATGCCGTTTTCTATTCTCTTGGTCATCGACCTTTCAGATCAATTCTGCATTCTCCTTCTGTAATGCTAATATTTGTGCATCTACCTGAATGGCATGATCTTTCCACTCAGATACACATTGCTCAAGGTCCATCAGCTGTCATGTTTGCATTTCTAGCCCTTCTTTAATTTCCTTAATTGTCGACTGTATTTTAGATAGTCGATACTCCAAAGCCATTAAGATGCTTTTAGACAGGAAATGAATCCTCTCATTAGACATTATCGCCACAATCTTCATAAAGTCAGCTTTGGCTGAATCTGGCGCCATATTAGATTCCATCACCCTACCTTTCTCCTGCGCTGAGTGGATCAATTTAATGCTCATCACTTCCTTTTTGATATCAATAGTAATTGTCCAATACTCACTCTTAGCAGGAAGCCTTTTGCGGAGGAAGCAATTAATAATAATGCGGTGGGTACATAGTGGCCAGGGATCACCCTCTACATGTCTGCTCAGTGTGCCTCCATAACCGGAAGTGTCAGCAAACGTCATTCTAACTCTCTCTAATCTCTCCAGTCCTGACAAGGGAATTGGTAGGGCAGTGCATTTTCCTTCCTTTGCTAGGCAGGGACCTAACTTACAGGCCGATACAATACAGTGCACTCCGGAGTGCACTGTTAGCCTGCTATTGGACGCGCGTTTTCCCTTACCCCTTATTCAGTAAAGGGCGGAAAATGCGCGTACAGCCCGCCAAATTTAATAGCGCACTCAACATGCAAATGCATATTGATGCCCCTATTAGGTATTCACGCGCGATTCAGAAAGTAAAATGTGCAGCCAAGCCGCACATTTTACTTTCAGAAATTAGCGCCTACCCAAAGGTAGGCGCTAATTTCTTCCGGCACCGGGAAAGTGCACAGAAAAGCAGTAAAAACTGCTTTTCTGTGCACCCTCCAACTTAATATCATGGCGATATTAAGTCGGAGGTCCCGAGGAGTAAAAAAAGTTAAAAAAAAAAAAAAAGAAAAGAAATTTGGAAGTCGGCCGGCGGCTGTCGGGTCGAAAACAGGACGCTCAATTTTGCTGGCGTCCGGTTTCCGAGCCGTGGCTGTCAGCGGGCTCGAGAACCGATGCCAGCAAAATTGAGTGTCGGCTGTCAAACCCGCTGACAGCTGCTGCTCCTGTCAAAAAGGAGGCGCTAGGGACGTGCTAGTGTTCCTAGCGCCTTTTTTGCCCGTTTTTACCGCCGGGCCTAATTTAAATACTGAATCGCATGCACCGGGAGAGTGGGCATTCGCCCGCTCTCCCGCGGACTTTACTGAATCGGCCTGTTAGAGAGTACACTGTCACACACCTTGCTCTCCTAATATCAAATTTACTGTAAAGTGCCACACTCTTCTATGTTCTTGCCCCCCCTTGTGAGCCAGGAACCTATCATTCCAGCAAACCTTTGTGTAGGTGCTGTTTAGAATGGTTTGCCCCTCTAAATCTGACTCCCAAAGGTTGGGAGCTAAGAACATCTAGTGGTCCATGGGGTCTCTACATAAACAATAAATATTTCAAAACTGCTGATGAAGAGAACATTGTGAACAAGAAAAGTGCAGCAAGACTGGAGAAGAGCGGTGGTGGTCCCTCTGTGGTAGGAAAATTAATGGAGACTATGCTGAAGGAAAGGATAGTGAACTTCTACAATCCGGAGGGTTGCTCAACCAGAGGCAACATGGATTCACATGGGGAAGGCCCTGTCAGAAAAAAATGATTGATTTTTTTGATTGACTGGGGGTGTGATACAGAGGATAGACCGGTGGCGGTCTGACGCGTACAGGAGTTATGTTCGCCCAGAGGCTGGGCGTGAATGAGTAGTTTCTAACTTTAGTTTCTTTGCAGGTGCGGCGCCCGATGGAATGGCAGTGTGGATTATCGGGCACTCGTACACTTACTGGGCACACAGACACGCCTGCGGCCGTCCTTACGGTCCTCATTTGGATTTACAACGCAGAGGGGTGCGGGTTCATTGGTTGGGGCGCAGAGGAATGCTATGGGACGAACTGATTCCTTGCGTGCAGAGGGAGCGCGAACGTCGCGTGGCGCCTCGAGCCCTGGTAGTTCATTTGGGGGGAAACGACTGGGGCAGGATGTCGGGTAAGCAATTCATCAGCATAGTCCGTAAGGACTTAATGACGGTGTCGATATTGCTAACAACGACCATCTTGTGCTGGTCTGACATTGTGGTTAGACCTGCTGAATGGGAAAATATTATGTGGTGGAGGAGCAGGTCCAAGGCGAATCAACAAATCGGAGCCTGGTTGGCGCGTTTGGGTGGTCGCCATATTCGTTATGATTGGTCCTGGGGCAAGGTAACGGGTTTATTCCGGAAGGATGGGGTTCACCTTTCCTTTTTAGGGATGGACCTGTTTCTCAATTCCATTCAGGAGGTCTTAGAGGACTTATTTCCTCTGTAAGCGAGGCTGCATCTTTGGGGGGTCACAGGACATCGGATGCCTGTGCCTGTGGCGGATGGCCCGAGCCATAACAGCTTAATTATATTGGTTATGTTAAAACGGATTTCGGTGGGAAGCAAATGGTGGTTGACAACTGGGGGCTGTTGTCGGTGATTGGCTCCTTGCCGGAAAGAGGCGGGGGCCGCTTGGCCAGACTCCTTGCAGGTTGGTGGCGGGGGTCCACCCAGGTTGGCTCCTTGCAGGTGGGTGGCGGGAGTCGGAACCTGGCGTGTGGGGGCCAAAGAGCAAGCCGAGTGGCTGGTATAAGCTATCCTGCCGGAAGGTGGCGGATAGACTGGTGGGGGGGTGTTTGCAATACTGAAATCTGTATGGTTATTGTTAATTCTGTGATGGAGGCTCGGGCCACTTGGTGATTAAAGCTGCGGCCTTGTTTTACCCAAGCTAATGTCTCTGTAATTATTTGAATGTAAGGGGGTGGTTGCGAGCGAGTGAGGTCCTGGATGCCCATATTATGGAAGACCGGGCGGACCCTGTGTCCGACTGGACGGAGTAATGTTGGCCCAGGCCCACTCAGGGAGCGGGTCTCGATCGGGGGGGGGGGGGGGGGGGGGGTGTGGAGGGGGAGGTGAGCTGGCGCGAGGGGTTAGGCAAGTTAGAGTAGGACCGTGATGGAGGGAAAGGGGGGGGGGGGGGGGGGTTCGGAACGTGTGCGTCGCCCATCGTGGCGATAGAGGATTGGTCCAGGAGAGCTAGAGGGAGTAGTGGCTGGCGGGATAGGCTGAGAAGAATTTGAATCGCGGTTAGACTAAGAGCGGGATCGCGAGTCAGCAGTTGGGGGATTCGTGCGCGTCGTGCAGGGCAGCGGGTTCGTGCGACCCTCCCACCCACCCTTTGTTCTATTTGTTCTGTAATTGCGGGGGGTTGGGGGTTGTTGGTTTGTCGCAGCAGGGGGGGAATGGCGGATGGCCCGAGCCATAACAGCTTAATTATATTGGTTATGTTAAAATGGATTTCGGTGGGAAGCAAACGGTGGTTGACAACTGGGGCTGTTGTCGGTGATTGGCTCCTTGCCGGAAAGAGGCGGGGGCCGCTTGGCCAGACTCCTTGCAGGTTGGTGGCGGGGGTCCACCCAGGTTGGCTCCTTGCAGGTGGGTGGCGGGAGTCGGAACCTGGCGTGTGGGGGCCAAAGAGCGAGCCGAGTGGCTGGTATAAGCTATCCTGCCGGAAGGTGGCGGATAGACTGGTGGTGGGGGTGTTTGCAATACTGAAATCTGTATGGTTATTGTTAATTCTGTGATGGAGGCTCGGGCCACTTGGTGATTAAAGCTGCGGCCTTGTTTTACCCAAGCTAATGTCTCTGTAATTATTTGAATGTAAGGGGGTGGTTGCGAGCGAGTGAGGTCCTGGATGCCCATATTATCCCTAAATATAGAAGCAGAGCAATTCAATTACTCCAAAAGAGTGCGGCTCGTTTGATTACACATGGAAAACCTTATGATCATGTTTTCCTATGTTTATAAAACTACCTTGGTCGACTATAATTCAACATATAAAATTTAAGGTTTTAGTCTTAGTGCTTAAGATAATTAAATTTGAGGGCCCAGATTATTTGTCAAACTTATTAACAGTTTATCAACCTGCCCGAATGTTACGCACGTCTACTCTCATGCAATTAACTGTACCGTCTTTTAAAACTTTCAGACTAGCTAATGCTCATAATTGCACTTTCTTTTATTTGTCTTTCCCTCTCGAATGAAGTATTGTTTGCATCGCACTCCATAACTGATATTAAAACTTTTTGTAAATATTTAAAGACTCATCTTCTTGAAGAAGCATTTTTATAACATAGAAACATAGAAATGACGGCAGAAGAAGACCAAACGGCCCATCCAGTCTGCCCAGCAAGCTTCACACATTTTTTCTCTCAAACTTATCTGTTTCTCTTAGCTCTTGGTTCTATTTCCCTTCCTCCCCCACCATTAATGTAGAGAGCAGTGATGGAGTTGCATCCAAGTGAAATATCTAGCTTGATTAGTTAGGGGTAGTAACCGCCGCAATAAGCAAGCTACACCCATTCTTATTTGTTTTTACCCAGACTATGTTATACAGCCCTTATTGGTTGTTTTTCTTCTCCCCTGCCGTTGAAGCAGAGAGCTATGCTGGATATGCGTGAAGTATCAGTTTTTCTTCTCCCCTGCCGTTGAAGCAGAGAGCTATGCTGGATATCCATCGAAAGTGAAGTATCAGGCACATTTGGTTTGGGGTAGTAACCGCCGTAACAAGCCAGCTACTCCCTGCTTTGTGAGTGCGAACCCTTTTTTCTTCTCCCCTGCCGTTGAAGCAGAGAGCTCTGCTGGATGTGTGAAGTATCAGTTTTTTCTTCTCCCCTGCCGTTGAAGCAGAGAACTATGCTGGATAGGCATTGAAAGTGAAGTATCAGGCTTATTTGGTTTGGGGTAGTAACCGCCGTAACAAGCCAGCTACTCCCGTCTTTGTGAGTGCAAATCCTTTTTTCCACATTTCCTCTTGCTGTTGAAGCTTAGAGCGATGTTGGAGTCACAGTAACCATGTGTATGTTTATTGAATAAGGGTATTGTCTCCAGGCAGTAGCCATCATTCTGGCGAGTCACCCACTCTTCATTGGCGGCCTCTTGACTTTATGGATCCACAGTGTTTATCCCACGCCCCTTTGAAGTCCTTCACAGTTCTGGTCTTCACCACTTCCTCCGGAAGGGCATTCCAGGCATCCACCACCCTCTCCGTGAAGAAATACTTCCTGACATTGGTTCTGAATCTTCCTCCCTGGAGCTTCAAATCGTGACCCCTGGTTCTGCTGACTTTTTTCTTATGGTAAAGGTTTGTCGTTGCCTTTGGATCATTAAAACCTTTCAAGTATCTTAAAGTCTGTATCATATCACCTCTGCTCCTCCTTTCCTCCAGGGTGTACATATTTAGATTCTTCAATCTCTCCTCGTACGTCATCTGATGAAGATCCTCCACCTTCCTGGTCGCCCTTCTCTGTACCGCTTCCATCTTGTCTTTGTCTTTTTGTAGATACGGTCTCCAGAATTGAACACAGTACTCCAGGTGAGGCCTCACCAAGGACCTGTACAAGGGAATAATCACTTCTCTTTTCTTACTCGATATTCCTCTCTCTATGCAGCCCAGCATTCTTCTGGCTTTTGCTATCGCCTTGTCGCATTGTTTCGCAGACTTCATATCATTAGACACTATCACCCCAAGGTCCCTCTCCTGCTCCGTGCACATCAGCCTTTTTCCCCCCATCGAATACAGTTCATTCGGATTTCCACTCCCCATATGCATGACTTTGCACTTCTTGGCATTGAATCTCAGCTGCCATATCTTCGACCACTCTTCCAGTTTCCTTAGATCCCGTCTCATTCTCTCCACTCCTTCCGGCGTGTCCACTCTGTTGCAGATCTTAGTATCTTCCGCAAAAAGACAAACCATACCTTCTATCCCGTCCGCAATGTCGCTCACAAAGATATTGAACAGGACCGGTCCCAACACCGATCCTTGCGGTACACCACTTAAAACCGCTCTCTCTTCAGAGAAGGTTCCATTTACCATCACATATTGTCTTCTGTCCGTCAACCAATTTGAAATCCAGGTCACCACCTCGGCACTCACTCCTAAGCTTCTCGTTTTATTCACCAGTCTCCTGTGCAGAACCGTATCAAAAGCTTTGCTGAAATCCATGTATATGATATCGAGTGCTCTTCCTTGATCCAATTCCTTGGTTACCCAGTCAAAAAAGTCAATCAGATTTGTCTGACAGGATCTTCCCCTGGTGAATCCATGTTGCCTCTGGTCCATCAATTCTCCGGACTGTAGATAGTTCACTATTCTCTCTTTCAGCAGTGACTCCATTACTTTTCCCACCACCGAAGTGAGGCTAACCGGTCTGTAGTTGCCAGCCTCCTCCCTGTTCCCACTCTTGTGAAGCGGGACCACCACCGCTCTTCTCCAATCACTCGGCACCACTCCCGTTTCTAGGGATCTATTGAACAGGTCACACAGCGGACCCGCCAGAACATCTCTGAGCTCCCTCAATATCCTTGGATGAATCCCATCAGGCCCCATGGCTTTGTCCACTTTCAGGTTCTTTAGCTCTTCCCACACATTTTCTACTGTAAAAGGATTTTCATCTATTCCACTTCCCTCCAGTTTCTTGTTGTGTAGAGATGGTCCTTCTCCAGGGTCTTCTTTAGTGAACACAGAGCTGAAGTATTCGTTTAATATTTCTGCCATTTCTTCGTCTCTCTCCACACATTGATCATTACCACCTTTCAATTTCACTATACCACTTTGGACCTTTCTCTTTTCGCTGATGTATCTGAAAAATGTTTTGTCACCATTTTTTATCTCCTTGGCAATCCTCTCTTCCGCTTGACTTTTTGCCAACTTGATTAATTTCTTTGTCTCCCTCAGTTGAATCAAATATTCTTCTTTGTGTTCCTCCCTTTGGGATCTTTTATATTTCTTGAATGCTGTTCTTTTAGCTTTAATTTTGTCAGCCACCTCCTTTGAGAACCAGATAGGTTTCAATTTTCTTTTGCTTTTCTTTACATTTCTAACATATAGAGTAGTTGCCTTGGTGATTGCTCGTTTTAGATTGGTCCACTGCTGCTCCACATCTCTCTCGTTCTCCCATCCTTTTAGTTCTTCCTCCAGGTACTTCCCCATTTCCTCAAAGTCTGTGTTTTTGAACTGTAAAACTCGGGTCTTTGTGGTTCTTTTCCCTATTCTTTTAGTGACATTAAACCATACCGTTTGATGATCACTGGTGCTGAGGTGGGTGCCCACCTGGACATCGGAGACATTATCTCCATTAGTGAGCACTAAGTCGAGTATAAAGATGTATTATATTAACAGAATTCTATGTTTGTTTGATATGTAAATCACCTACTATGACTTGACGAGCTAACCAATTCATAAACATTTTAAATAAATAAATAAATGTATGTAACATATAACTAGTTCAAATTATAAAAGTAGTTTACAAAAAAAAATACATACAATTTTAAAACAATCACAGTCAAAACCAAGCCAATGCCCTGTTTCTACCTAACCACAGTACCACAGATGATCAGACACCACATACTGGTCCAGCCGCCCCAAACACCTACCCTGGTAATAATGTACCAGTACAGATTGATTATCTGCCAACCACCCAGAGTGCTCCAAAAAGTTTGAAACCTGAGTTGTGACCTCTTCTCCATGATCTTTGATAAAATAAATACTAGACTTTTGCAGGTTGATATTAAGATCTAGGTACCTAACTTCAGGTGTTCAATATCTAGATCTTCTTAAGTAATAATCCCATCCTACTCAGTACCTAAATTTAGGAACCTATATCCTCCAATATAACCTTTGAATGCTTAGATTATCTACCAGAACTAATGATCTTTATCATAAATAATAATCATAGAGCATGAGAATATGCTTACTTTATAACTGCTTTGTTTATTTTATATCAATGTACAGCATTACATATACATTCCTTGTCAAATCATTTGCAATTTTCTATGTGATGTTGCTAATTCTATTTCCTGGATGATACAATAAAATTAATAAAAAATATCAGGCAAATTTATACTACCATGTGTTGAGCCCGTCATTTGCAGACGGCTGCGCTCTCTGTTGCTCACCTCTCTTTTGGCTAAGGTAACTCCCATTGGGCGGACAGCTGCCTCCTCCTCTCCACGATGACCTCACTGGCATCCTTGATCCAACATGAGTGATTGCGTTTGCCATCTTTCCCCAGGAATTACCTAAGGTGCGCGTGCGTGCACAGCCGAGTCTTCTGAGTGCATCATGGCGGGAACCTCAGGGGCGGCCCCACCACATGACATCACTGAACTTGGACATTTAAACCTGCTTCACAAACACTGCTACGAGTTAGCAAGGAATCCTCCATGCTGATCTCTCTTCACTTCCAGATGTCTCCACTCTGTGTGACTTCGCTTTGGAACAACTTAAGTACCTGCTCCTACAGGGCCTTGCTTCGCTCCTCTATGCCCTTCGGGGTAATTCACTGCCTACAAGGACATCTAAGGTACCCGCTCCTCGGGGGCCTTGCCTCGTCCTGAGCCCTCGCTCCTCGGGGGTTCCCTCTTCCATCTACTATCAGCTTCGGAGTAAGTACAACAGCCTGTACTCTGTCTCTGCCTTATCTCACCATTCTACAATAGGTCCTTGGCCTACCCCTCATCGTGGACCACTACCTGATATACTCCTGCAGCACTACCATCTTGCCAGGGTTCTTGGCTCGCGGACCACTACCAGACTCCTCTTCATCTCAGGACCTGATTCTCGGCCTACCCCACATCGCGGACCACTACCGGATCTACTCCTGCGGCAAGTACTCCATCTGTGCCAGGGTCTCCGACCTACCCCGCTTCATGGACCACTACCGGACCTGTTTCCTTCTCTATCTCTGGTGAGACCGGAAGCTGACATCTGCATTCTCTTCACTGAGTATTGCTTACAGAAACTTTTCTCCGGGCTGGTGTCTACACCCGTTCCTCGGACCTTCAACATCATTTGCTGTACAATAAAGACTACTGTTCCTTGTGTCCATCACTACCTAGAGCAAGCTAATCCCTGCGAGTCCCCGCAGGGCTCCACCCTGTGGGAGGTGTCATCTTTCGCAGTGACCAAGGGCCCACGTTCTCATTTCAAAAACACAACAGATTGCTAACTCCATGGATCCGGCTCAGCTCTCAGCTTTGCAGGCCATTCCTGGCCTGGCCCAACGGATTACAGAGCAACAGAAATCTTTAGAAGCATTAGCCGCCACTTTCAACTAGTTGAACACTCGACTGAACACATCGGCTCCTGAGAAAGAATCTTCTCCTCAAGTAGTTGCTGTTCGTACTACTGTGCCTTTACCAGCTCCTACACATTTTTCTGGTGATGCCCAGATGTGCAGGGGTTTTGTAAACCAGTGCTGCAAGCACTTCTCATTGAGCCTAACTATTTTCCCACTGCAATTTCCAAAACCACCTACCTGCATCTTATCGCTACTCGATGGGAGGGCCCTGGCCTGGGCTTCCCCTCTCTGGGAATGCAGTGACCCTGTCTTGAATGATCTGACTGAATTCCTGAACCTCTTCAAATCTGTATTCGAGGATCCAGCACATCAGACCATTGCAGCTTCTAATCTGCTTAATCTTAAACAAGGAAGCAAGACACTATCTGATCATGTGATTGAATTCAAGACACTTGCATTCGAACTCCATTGGGATGTGGGATATCTACGTGCTATTTTTCTAGAGGGTCTGAACACCCGTATAAAGGACGAACTAGTGGCTCGTGACATGCCTGATATCTTGGACTCCCTTATAGATTTAGCGGGAAAAATTGATTGCCGGATTCGCGATCGGACGCAGGAGGCAAAGAGCCACAAGAAGTTCCCTACAGCTGGTAATCGCCCTCGGGTCTTGCACACGACTACAACCCAACCGGCAGATCCCAGTGAAGAAGATGAAACTATGCAGTTAGGATGCAGTCATTTGACCTCTAAAGAAAGATGCTTTCGCAGACGCTCAGGTCTCTGTATGTAATGTGGTCAATCCAGCCATGCCATTCAGACCTGTCCTATCTGTCCGGGAAAAGGCCAGACCTAGGATCTGCCGGAGGACTCCTCCTAGGTAAAACTGCACCCTCTCCTCCATTATCTCTCCCTGTCTCGCTCATTAATGGAGGCCTTGAATTTTCTACACTTGCACTGGTGGATTCTGGTGTAGGAGGAAATTTTATGGTAAAGAGAATTGCAGACCACCTGCAGATTCCTACTACCTCACTAGCTACACCTCTACTGCTATCTTCCATTCATGGAGAACCACTGCCAGGCGAAGTCTCTCTTACTACGCAACCTGTATGCCTCTGCACAGGGGCTCTACACACTGAAACCATCTCCTTCTTGCTCTTAGAGAAGGCCATTCACCCTATGGTACTCAGGCTGCCCTGGTTGCAAGACCACATGCCGCAGTTTGATTGGAAGACCATGGAGCTTTCAGAATGGGTCCCGGATTGTCATGATCATTGCCTCAAGAGAGTAACACCACTACCCTGCCTGTCAACGATTCCCTCACTACCGGGTCTACCCTCACCATATGTGTCTTATTTTGATATATTCCCCAAGCAAGCAGCAGACGTACTGCCTCCGCACTGAACCTTTGATTTTGCAATAAACGTTAAGCCCGGGTCTGAGCCTCCCAAAGGATGGGTATACCCCCTCTCATTGACCGAGACTGAGGCCATGTCCACCTATATCAAGGAGAACTTACAAAAAGGATTCATAAGACCCTCTAAGTCTCCAGCTGGTGCCGGATTCTTTTTTGTCGGAAAAAAAGATGGCTCACTTCACCTGTGTATTGATTACAGAGGACTCAATGAGATAACCATTAAAGACCGTTATCCGCTACCTTTAATATCTGAACTGTTTGACCGACTCCAGGAGGCCAAAATATTCACCAAATTGGATTTAAAAGGGGCCTACAACTTGGTCCGAATTCATCACGGGGATGAATGGAAAACAGCCTTTAACACCCGTGATGGAGACTTTGAATACCTAGTCATGCCCTTCGGGTTATGCAGTGCCCCCACAGTATTTCAGAATATGATGAATGATATTCTACGAGACCTTCTGTATCAATGCGTGGTGGTATATTTGGATGACATCCTGATTTTCTCACAGGATCTTCAGACACATCAGACTGACGTTAAAAGAGTGCTTCAGAGACTATGGGCCAACCATCTTTATGCAAAGCTAGAAAAGTGCGCTTTCCACCAAGGGTCCGTGCCTTTCCTGGGATACATTGCCTCAAAAGATGGCTTCCAGATGGTCCCCCAAAAGCTGAAGAGCATTCAAGATTGGCCGCAATCCACTGGATTAAAAGCTCTCCGCCGTTTTCTCAGCTTCACTAATTACTACCGTACCTTTATTAAGCACTACTCCACCTTAACGGCACCACTTACTGCTATGACTAAAAAAGGGGCTGATCCTTCTCGCTAGTCTCCTGAGCTATCGCGGCTTTTCAGACACTAAAAGAAGCCTTTTGAACTAAGCCTTGCCTCCGCCATCCTAACCCACTGGTTCTCTTCATTGTCGAGGTCGATGCCTCCGGCGTGGGAGCGGTTTTAAGTCAACATAGCGATGCTCACGTCCTCCATCCTTGTTCCTTTTCCTCACGGCGACTCTCTCCTGCCGAGAAGAACTACTGTATTGGAGATAAAGAGTTGTTAGCTATAAAGTTGGCCCTTGAAGATTGGCGCCCGTGGCTGGAAGGCGCACAGCACCAGATAACTGTGTACACCGATCATAAAAATTTGGAATATTTACGACATGCTCAATGCCTCAACCATCGTCAAGCAAAATGGTCATTGTTTTTCAATCGTTTCGATTTCTTGCTTAAATATCATCCTGCTGAGAAGAATATTAGGGCTGATGCCCTTTCACGCTCATTTTCTCCAGTAGATATTCCAGACAAACTTCGCCACATCCTTAATCTAGAAAAGGTGATATTAGCAGCCACTCACTCTGTTCTTGCTGGGAACACGGTGGTGTCTTTGGAGATGCGAAAGAGACTCCTCAAATGGGCCCATGACTCCTGTCTAGCGGGCCATCCTGGGCAAGCCCGTACCTTAGCCATGCTTCAACGTTATTACTTGTGGCCTTCTATCAAGACTGACGTCCAAGCTTATGTAATCTTGGCCTTCTTCAACCGCTGCCTATGCCGGAAGAATCCTGGACCCATATCACAACTGACTTCATGGTGGATTTACCTCCTTCATCAGGGAACAACAAGATATGGGTAACCGTAGACAGGTTCTCGAAGTTCTTCCTGCCTGTGGCTCAGCCGGGCCTTCCGTCCGCCGCTGAGCTGGCCAAACTATTTGTTAAGCACATCTTCCATCTCCACGGTATGCCCAGACACATTCTATCAGACAGAGATGTCCAATTCACCACAAATTTCTGGAGAGCTCTGTGGCGGAAGTTCAACATCACACTGGACCTAACATCGGCCTACCACCCTCAGTCTAAAGGTCAGACTGGGTGGATGAACAGGACACTGAAGCAGTTTCTCCAGGGGTGGCCCTGCCGCATGACGGCACTGAAACTTGGACATTTAAACCCGCTTCACAAACACTGCTACGAGTTAGCAAAGAATCCTTCATGCTGATCTCTCTTCGCTACCAGTCGTCTCCGCTCTGTGTGACTTCACCTTGGGAACAACTTAGGTACCCGCTCCTCGGGAACCTTGCTTCGCTCCTCTATGCCCTTCGGAGTAACGCACTACCTACAAGGATGTCTAAGGTACCCGCTCCTTGGGGGCCTTGCCTTGTCCTGAGCCCTCGCGGCTCCCTCTTCCATCTGCTATCAGCTTCGGAGTAAGTACAAGAGCCTGTACTCTGTCTCTGCCTTATCTCACCATTCTTCAACAGAGCTCCGGCCAACTCCGCATCGTGGACCACTGCCGGATCTACTCCTGTGGCACTACCATCTTGCCAGGGTTCTTGGCCTTTGGACCACTACCAGACCCATCTTCATCTCTGGACCTGATTCTCGGCCTACCCCACATTGCGGACCACTACCGGACCCATTTCCTTCCCTATGGCTGATGAGACTGAAAGCTGACACCTGCATTCTTTTCACTGAGTATTGCTTACAGAGACTTTCCTGTGGGCTGGTGGCTACATCTATTCTTGGACCTTCAACATCCTTTTCCTGTACAATAAAGACCACTGTTTTCTGTGTCCATCACTGCATAGAGCAAGCCACTCTCTGCAATTCCCCTGTGGGAGGTGCCATCTCTCACAGTGACCAAGGGCCCATCTCTCATGTCAAAAACACAGCAATGTGCCTGTCTGTCCAGCCCTTACGTCACTACAAGGGCCTGCCCCTATACGCTGTGCCTGCCCATCCAGCCCTTACGTCACTACAAGGGCCTGACCCCAACTGATGTGCCTGCTCGTCCAGCCATTACGTCACTACAAGAGCCTGATCCCAAACGCTGTGCCTGCCCTTCCAGCCCTTACGTCACTACAAAGGCCTGACCTCAACTGATGTACCTGTCTGTCCAGCCATTATGTCACCACAAAACAAGAAGGGAGGCAATCTATGAAAGCCGTAATGGTATCAACAAACAAGATAGATGCCAAATGTCCTTTGTCAACATTTATTGAAGTGGAGACGAAAAAATGCCCGACTCAGGCCAGGTTACGCTACTACCCAAGTGGCTGCCTCAGGGGCTGACTTGTTCAAGGATCTTGTTTGTTGATACCATTACAGCCCTTATGTCACTGCAAGGGCCTGACCCCAAACGCTGTGCCTGTCTTTTCAGCCCTTACGTCACTACAAGGGCCTGATCCCAAATGCTATGCCTACCCGTCCAGCCCTTACGTCACTACAATGGCCAGACCTCAACTGATGTGCCTGTCTGTCCAGCCCTTATGTCACTACAAAGGCCTGACCCCAAATGCTGTGCCTGTCTTTCCACCCCTTACGTCACTACAAGGGCCTGATCCCAAATGCTATGCCTACCCGTCCAGCCCTTACGTCACTACAATGGCCAGACCTCAACTGATGTGCCTGTCTGTCCAGCCCTTATGTCACTACAAAGGCCTGACCTCAACTAATTTTCCTGCCCTTCCAGCCCTTACGTCACTACAAGGGCCTGACCTCAACTGATGTGCCTGCCTGACCAGCCCTTACGTCACTACAAGGGCCTGATCCCAAACGCTATGCCTGTCTGTCCAGCCCTTATGTCACTACAAAGGCCTGACCTCAACTGATGTGCCTGTCTGTCCAGCCCTTACGTCACTACAAGTGCCTGACCTCAACTGATGTGCCTGCCTGTCCAGCCCTTACGTCACTACAAGGGCCTGACCTCAACTGATGTGCCTGCCTGACCAGCCCTTACGTCACTACAAGGGCCTGATCCCAAACGCTATGCCTGTCTGTCCAGCCCTTACATCACTACAAGGGCCTGACCTCAACTGATGTGCCTGTCTGTCCAGCCCTTACGTCACTATAAAGGTCTGACCCCAAACGCTGTGCCTGCCCATCCAGCCCTTATGTCACTACAATTGCCTGAACTCAACTGATGTGCCTGCCGTCCAGCCCTTACATCACTACAAGGGCCTGACCTCAACTGATGTGCCTACCTGTCCAGCCCTTACGTCACTACAAGGGCCTGACCTCAACTGATGTTCCTGCCCGTCCAGCCCTTACGTCACTACAAGGGCCTGACCTCAACTGATGTGCCTGCCCGTCCAGCCCTTACGTCACTACAAGGGCCTGACCTCAACTGATGTGCCTGCCCGTCCAACCCTTACATCACTACAAGGCCTGACCTCAACTGATGTGCCTGCCCGTCCAGCCCTTATGTCACTACAAGGGCCTGACCTCAACTGATGTGCCTGCCCGTCCAGCCCTTATGTCACTACAAGGGCCTAACCCCCAAACGCTGTGCCTGTCTGTTCAGCTTGGAGCTTGGATATTTCATATGCTTAATAGTTTTCATGACCTTCATAATATGGGCCATTTTCCCTAAATCTTTCTTAGGTTCCAACATTAATATTTCAAGTACTATAGAAAACTGGTGGTAGTTGTACTCTAGTTCATCCTCTGTGTTCCTGTAGTTTACAGAGGCACTGTAGGGTACAATATCAACATAGGTTGATATTGTAGATTTGGACTTGAGTAGCAGTACTCGCTGACCCATGTTGAACCAGAATCGCTCTTCACATGGAAACCTCCTCCACATCACCACACTTGCCCAGGCTCGTGCCCCACTCTAGGGGGCCAACCCATTCTAGGGAGCCCTTTCCTGTGCAAAGGAAAGGGAACTCTCCCCGGGTGCTACCAGCCTATCTCTTAGTACCTGCCGACCCATGTTGAACCAGAACCACTGTTCACATGGAAACCTCCTCCACGTCACCACACTTGCCCAGGCTCATGCCCTTTCCTTTGCGCAGGAAAGGGCAAACCCATTTCAGGGAGCCCTTTCCTGCGCAAAGGAAAGGGAACTTTCCTTGGGTGTCGCCTATCTCTTAACACCCGCTGACCCATGTTGAACCGCTGTTCACATGAAAACCTCCTCCACTTTGAAGGCTCATGCTCCACTCTCCTGTGCAAAGGAAAGGGAACTCTCCCTGGGTGTAGCCAGCCTATCTCTTAGTACCCGCTGACCCATGTTGAACCAGAACCACTGTTACGGCTATGGCTGCTGTGCAACAGCCTCACCACCAGGGGTCCCTCAAGTGCAGGCTCTCCTGGCTGGCCCAATCCATCTGCTCTATGTCCTGGATGTTCCTTTATAGCCCTGCCTACCCTAGACTCCAGTGCTTCGGCATCGAGCTCGTTTGGGCTCCCTGCTCTAGCCTTCCTTGCCTTGCTGTGTGTGGCCTTTGGGCCTTCTGCCTTGCTTTGTCTTGCCGTGCGTGTGGCCTTCGGGCCTTCTGCCTTGCCTTGCTGTGTGTAGCCTTCGGGCCTTCTGCCTTGCCTTGCCTTGCTGTGTGTGTGGGGCCTTCGGGCCTTCTGCCTTGCCTTGCTGTGTGTGTGGGGCCTTCGGGCCTTCTGC
This sequence comes from Rhinatrema bivittatum, assembly GCF_901001135.1. Lineage (NCBI taxonomy): Eukaryota > Metazoa > Chordata > Amphibia > Gymnophiona > Rhinatrematidae > Rhinatrema > Rhinatrema bivittatum. Next base: position 47,385,114 of record NC_042616.1, on the reverse strand, counting down.
CTTGCCTTGCTGTGTGTGGGGGGCCTTCGGGCCTTCTGCCTTGCCTTGCCTTGCCTTGCTGTGTGTGTGGGGCCTTCGGGCCTTCTGCTTTGCCTTGCCTTGCTGTGTGTGTGTGGCCTTCGGGCCTTCTGCCTTGCCTTGCCTTGCTGTGTGTGTGTGGCCTTCGGGCCTTCTGCCTTGCCTTGCCTTGCTGTGTGTGTGTGGCCTTCGGGCCTTCTGCCTTGCCTTGCCTTGCTGTGTGTGTGTGGCCTTCGGGCCTTCTGCCTTGCCTTGCCTTGCTGTGTGTGTGTGGCCTTCGGGCCTTCTGCCTTGCCTTGCCTTGCTGTGTGTGTGTGTCCTTCGGGTCTTCTGCCTTGCAGTGTGTATATGGCCTTCGGGCTCTCTGCCTTGTCGTATGTGTGTGTGTGGCCTTCGGGCTCTCTGTCTTGCTATAAGGTTCTTGTGACCCTGCCTGGACTTTGACTCTGTTGCCTGCCGCCTGCCTTGACCCTGCCTGTACTTTGACTCTGTTGCCTTCCGCTTGCCTTGACCCTGCTTGGACTTTGACTCTGTTGCCTGCTGCCTGCCTTGACCCTTCCTGGACTTTGACTTTGTTCCCAGCCAGTACTCTGCTCCATTTATCACAGCCATTGCCCAGCTCCATACACTCCTGCCGCATCACATTCCTTCCCAGCCATCAGAGACCTTCCAGCTATCCCTGTCTCTCTCTACCTGGAGTCACTCCTGAAGGTGGTGTTCTCTACACCGGACCACTGCCCAAACGTAACAGTATGCTGAAGCCACCCTCCAGAGAGAGAGACAGAACCCTGTGTCAACCCGGTGAGTCAACTTTTTTTTCCACAAACCACAACATGCCTCAGTCCCAAAGGTTTTATATCTGTGCATGCTGCCAAACCTTGAACTATTTAAGCTACCAGAATTGTCTAGCCCAGGGGTCAGGAACCTTTTTGGTTGAAAGAGCCATGAACGCCACATATTTTAAAATGTAATTCCATGAGAGCCATACAATATGTTTAAAACTAAATACAAGTAAATGTGTGCATTTTTTGTAAGATCACACTTTTAAAGTACAATAAGCCTCTGAAAATATTACACCAGGCCTTAAGACACCAATACATCTCCTATTAGGAAAATGGACCAAGTCAGGCTGCTATAGAGTCCTACACAGAAACTACACGCCAGCAGAAAACCTCACCTGAATCACGTGCTGACCCTCACCTAACATAGAATAAAGAGACCAAAACGCATAACTAGAAGCATGCAGAAAAAACTGAATTGGAAACTGCAACAAGCCAGAGCCTCTGTATGCAGTGTAACAAAGGAAAAAAAGAAACATCACCCATCCTTATAAAACAAATCAAGAAATATAAAATCATCAGCAGTAAAACTGTACTAACAAAAAGAACATATTTCGAAACAGCTGATGAGTGGAATATCCAATAATTAAAAACTCATATAAAACATTTCCAGATACCACAAAATATTTCAAAATAGCAGACACAAAGACCCAGTAATGAAAAATAATAAGGATACAAAAATTTTTTTGCTCTGCATACCTGGGAACGTTTGATATCCAGGTGTCCTGAGATTGTTCTGAATTAGCAGGAGGAGGGGTGGTTTGCTTGGAACTTTCTCCTCTCTCAGTCACATACCAGTGCTCTCTCTCACACTGGCTCTCAATGACACACCTATACACACATGCTCTCAGTACTCACATATACACATGCTTTTTCTCTCTCACTTATATAGGCTCTTAATTACACATTTACACACATGCTGTCTATCTTTTCATGCTTACACACACACACAGGCTTTCAATCACATAAATACATGCTGTCTTTTTCTCTCACACACAGACTCTCATTCACATGCTTATAAACATGTCCTCTCTTTCTCTCATTTACACACAGGCTCTCAATCACATACTCACATGCTCCCTCACCTAAATCAGCTCTCAATCACACACAGACACACATGGGCTCTCTCTCTCATTTAAACACAGGCTCTCAATCACATACTCACATGCTCCCTCCCCTAAACCAGCTTTCAATCACACACAGACACACATGATCTCTCTCTTACTTATACACACAGGCTCTTAATCATACATACACATGATTTCTCTCACACACAAAGGATCTCAATCATACACACATACTCTTTCACACAAACAGGTTTTCAATCACAAACTTACACATACAGGTTCCCAATCGTAAACTTACATTCATGCTCTCTCACAGGCAGGCTCTCAATCACAGACATACTCTCTTTCATATATACAGGCTCTCAATCATTCACATACATGCAATCTCTCACTCACACACACAGGATCTCAAACACACATGCTCGCTCGCTCATTCACTCTCTCTCTCCCCCACCCCCACCCCGGGAACTCGCGGCAGCAGCAGCAGCCTCCTCCCAACGCTAACCTCCTTCATTTTCAGCCCTCGCGGAGGAGGAGTCCCATCGGCTGCGGTTGAAGCTCTTCATTTTCCTCCGAGCCGCGCTGCAGTCTTCTTTTCGTCGGACCGACGCTGACCACACTAGCGTGGTCTCTTCTTCCTGCATACACACCCGATGCTCACCACTTCCTCTTCCGGGCCGCGGGAGGGGGGGCGGGAAGAAGAGACCACACTAGCGTGGTCTCTTTCTTCCCGCGCACGCACGCGATGCTCACCAGTTCCTCTTCCGGGCCGCGGGGGGGGGGGGGGGGGGCGGGAAGAAGAGACCATGCCGGTGCTGCCGACTCCAGCTATTCTGCTGCTTTCCGCCCGGGCTGACAGCATTTTAAGCCCGGGCGGAGGAGGACCGGGGAGCAGCTGGGTCAGCGGGGGACTGGAAAGTGTGGCGACACTTGTCTGCGAGCCAGATGCAGCCCTCAAAAGAGCCATATCTGGCTCGCGAGCCATGGGTTCCCGACCCCTGGTCTAGCCTGTCAACTTGCAGATCAGGAACATTGGGCATGCAGTAACTGCTACAAGAAAAATGTTTCTGTCTACCAGGAATGTTTGAACTGTTCTACTCCTAAGCCAGGATGGTGGAAATGTTCATGTATCCCAAGCCTATTATCACCAGGCAAACCTTGCCCCTGTTGCTCAGCTATAGGACCAGCTGCTTCATTAGGGAAAACAGTCAGCTCGACTACCCTGCGTTCAGCTTCTGGCCCAGTTAAAAACGTTATTACCAGTAGCAGTTTGTGGATAAAGAACTCCAGCCCTTCATTTCAGGACACTATGAAGAAAACTTGTCACCAAGAAACAAGTAATAATTCTGAAAACCTTAGAACTCACCGGGTTAAGAAGGCTTCTATGCTAGACCCTCAGAGACAAGAGCAGAATGTACTAATTAACTCTAGTAGAGCCTTGCTTTCCACAGCTGCAGATCAGTTACAATTAAAGGCTAGGGTTCCAAGACGATCCAGAGCTGCCTGTGCCTTCACTAAGCTGCTAGTCCACACTTTTAAACCAGGGAAACATAATCAGGAGCTCCAGACTCTGTCTCAAGATACCAAGTCCTCTGCAGTACAATCTTTATCCTCCCTTTACATCACAACAGACTTTGTTACTCTGCCATCTGAGCCTGCTGAACTGGTCCTGCTGCCGCCCCTGGAGGGGTCCAAGCCTGCCGCTTTGTCACCCCTGGAGGGGTTTGGGACCTCCTCGCCGCTCCAGGACGGGGTAGAAATCTTCACATCATCCCAGGAGGGCCTTGATCCTGCCCACCCGCCCCAGCAGGGGCCTGAGCCTGCTGCCTTGCCCCAGGAGGGGTTTGGGACTGCTCCGCCATCCCAGGAGGGGTTTTGGACTGCTCCGCCATCCCAGGAGGGGTTTGGGACTGCTCCGCCATCCCAGGAGGGGTTTGGGACTGCTCCGCCATCCCAGGAGGAGTTTTGGACTGCTCCGCCATCCCAGGAGGGGTTTGGGACTGCTCCTCCGCCCCAGGAGGGGTTTGGGACTGCTCCGCCATCCCAGGAGGGGTTTTGGACTGCTCCGCCATCCCAGGAGGGGTTTGGGACTGCTCCGCCATCCCAGGAGGGGTTTTGGACTGCTCCGCCATCCCAGGAGGAGTTTTGGACTGCTCCGCCATCCCAGGAGGAGTTTTGGACTGCTCCGCCATCCCAGGAGGAGTTTGGACTGCTCCGTCGCCCCAGGAGGGGTTTTGGACTGCTCCGCCATCCCAGGAGGAGTTTTGGACTGCTCCGCCATCCCAGGAGGGGTTTGGGACTGCTCCGCCATCCCAGGAGGGGTTTGGGACTGCTCCGCCATCCCAGGAGGGGTTTGGGACTGCTCCGCCATCCCAGGAGGAGTTTTGGACTGCTCCGCCATCCCAGGAGGGGTTTGGGACTGCTCCTCCGCCCCAGGAGGGGTTTGGGACTGCTCCGCCATCCCAGGAGGGGTTTTGGACTGCTCCGCCATCCCAGGAGGAGTTTTGGACTGCTCCGCCATCCCAGGAGGGGTTTGGGACTGCTCCGCCATCCCAGGAGGGGTTTTGGACTGCTCCGCCATCCCAGGAGGAGTTTTGGACTGCTCCGCCATCCCAGGAGGAGTTTTGGACTGCTCCGTCGCCCCAGGAGGGGTTTTGGACTGCTCCGCCATCCCAGGAGGAGTTTTGGACTGCTCCGCCATCCCAGGAGGAGTTTTGGACTGCTCCGCCATCCCAGGAGGGGTTTTGGACTGCTCCGCCATCCCAGGAGGAGTTTTGGACTGCTCCTCCGCCCCAGGAGGGGTTTTGGACTGCTCCGCCATCCCAGGAGGGGTTTTGGACTGCTCCGTCGCCCCAGGAGGGGTTTTGGACTGCTCCGCCATCCCAGGAGGGGTTTGTGTCTGCTCTGCCATCCCAGGAGGGGTTTTGGACTGCTTACTCACCCCTGAAAGGGTTTAGGACTGTTCTTCCATCCTGGGAAGGGGTTGTATTTGTTACACCATCTTCAGAGGAGTTTGGATTTGCTATCACGCTGTACTCCCTGCAGAGTTGGGATCCAGGTAGAGGGGGAGGCCTTGAAGGGGGGCAGTACTGTTATGGCTATGGTTGCTGTGCAACTGCCTCACCACCAGGGGTCCCTCAAGGGCAGGCTCTCCTGGCTGACCCAATCCATCTGCTCTATGTCCTTTATGTTCCTTTATAGCCCTGCCTACCCTAGACTCCAGTGCTTCGGCATCGAGCTCGTTTGGGCTCCCTGCTCTAGCCTTCCTTGCCTTGCTGTGTGTGGCCTTCGGGCCTTCTGCCTTGCTTTGCCTTGCTGTGAGTGTGTGTGGCCTTCGGGCCTTCTGCCTTGCCTTGCCTTGCTGTGTGTGTGTGTGTGGCCTTCGGGCTTTCTGCCTTGCCTTGCCTTGCTGTGAGTGTGTGTGGCCTTCGGGCCTTCTGCCTTGCCTTGCCTTGCTGTGTGTGTGGGGGGCCTTTGGGCCTTCTGCCTTGCCTTGCCTTGCTGTGTGTGTGTGGGGGGGCCTTCTGCCTTGCCTTGCCTTGCTGTGTGTGTGTGTGTGTGTGTGTGGCCTTCGGGCTTTCTGCCTTACCTTGCCTTGCTGTGAGTGTGTGTGGCCTTTGGGCCTTCTGCCTTGCCTTGCCTTGCTGTGTGTGTGGGAGGCCTTCAGGCCTTCTGCCTTGCCTTGCTGTGTGTGTGGGGGGCCTTCGGGCCTTCTGCCTTGCCATGCCTTGCTGTGTGTGTGTGTGGGGGGGGCCTTCTGCCTTGTCTTGCCTTGGTGTGTGTGTGTGTGTGTGTGGCCTTTGGGCCTTCTGCCTTGCCTTGCTGTGTGTGTGTGTGTGTGTGTGTGTGTGTGTGGCCTTTGGGCCTTCTGCCTTGCCTTGCTGTGTGTGTGTGTGGCCTTCGGGCCTTCTGCCTTGCCTTGCTGTGTGTGTGTGTGTGGCTTTCGGGCCTTCTGCCTTGCCTTGCCTTGCTGTGTGTGTGTGTGGCCTTCGGGCCTTCTGCCTTGCCTTGCTGTGTGTGTGTGTGGCCTTCGGTCTCTCTGTCTTGCTATAAGGTTCTTGTGACCCTGCCTGGACTTTGACTCTGTTGCCTGCCGCCTGCCTTGACCCTGCCTGGACTTTGACTCTGTTGCCTGCCGCCTGCCTTGACTTTGACTTTGTTCCCAGCCAGTACTCTGCTCCATTTATCATAGCCATCGCCCAGCTCCATACACTCCTGCCGCATCACATTCCTTCCCAGCCATAATCAGAGACCTTCCAGCTATCCCTATCTCTCTCCACCTGGAGTCACTCCTGAAGGTGGTGTTCTCTACACCGGATCACTGCCCAAACGTAACACCACTGTTCACATGGAAATCTCCTCCACATCACCACACTTGCCCAGGCTCAAGCCCCACTCTAGGGGCCAACCCATTCTAGGGAGCCCTTTCCTGTGCAAAGGAAAGGGAACTCTCCCCGGGTGTTGCCTATATCTTAACAACCGCTGACCTATGTTGGACCGCTGTTCACATGGAAACCTCCCCTGCCTCGGCCTTCAAAATTCTCATTTGTATATCTGCTATGTCCACCAGATTTTAAAAGACCAGCGAGAGCTCACTAGACGCCAACGGAACCACCACACTCTAGGGGCGAACCCATTCTAGGGAGCCCTTTCCTGCACAAAGGAAAGGGAACTCTCTCCGGGGCTCTTGTTTGAATATTTGCTACTACCACCAAGATCTGCACCCGCAGCAGCTCCACCCCACCCAGGCATAGTTCATGTTTCAGGTCCTAGCACGTGTGTTAGACTCCTTGGTCCATGTTTCAAGATGCGGTGGGTGGATAGTACGCCCCAGTTGACAGTCATGTCGTATGCTGAGCCTCATCTTGTCTTGCCTCCTTGTCTTTCCCCTATCAACACCACAGTGACCTGACTACCTCAGCTCTACCAGCCTGTCTTGCCCCTATGACAACCACAGGGACCAGACTACCTCCTCTCTGCCAGCCTGTCTTGCCCCTATCAACTTTCTGCCACTCTGCCTTGCTGCCATACAGCAGATGACTCACTCTACTCCTTGTGGTGTTCTTGCCACTATCATGGTTCCTCAGTGTGTTGTGCTAGTCTTTCTGCTTGCTATGTTCCCCCTTCATTGTGCTGTAGGATTTGATGCCACTTGTCTTGCCACTGTGCCTGTCGTGCTGCCTTTGAGGGTTCATCGGTGCTCTCTTTTGAAACTGTGGTGTGTTTTTGACACTCTCGCTGCTGCTTTGGCTCTCTGTTAAAGCACTCTTCCCACTCCTGGTACCCCTTTGCCCCTTTACAGTGCCTTAGGCTATTCATTCCACTTTGGTGCCACTTTGCCACAGTCTAAGTACCTTGGAGTTCTTTTCTCATTCTGATGATTTCTCCCCAGAAGTTTCATCAGAATTGATAAGAAAACCCCAATTCTGCAGCCAAAAATAGGCTGCAAATACTTCCCCCATTGACTTTAATGGGAAGCGAAAAACGAATGAAACTAATAAACATATTGGTTTTTCCCCCCTATGAAACTAATGAAACGAATTTTGGTCCTGGCGAAATGAAAAATGAAATGAAATGAATTTTTTCCTTCTGCACATCCCTATCAGCCTAGGTAAGTTAGTACCCACTAGGTATTCCTCAACAGATGTGACATCGGCTGGTGATGCCATACACAGCCTCTCATAACACGCCTTGAGGATATTACAGATGGCATCAGTGGAGTTAGCAAGTCTACCCTGATCATCTTTCAAGGTCTTGATAAATCTAGGTGTCCCCCAATTTCAAGTCAAGTTGGTCAGCATTTTCCCTGACTTATTACCACTTTGATAAAATTTAGCTTTATAGTTTAACAAAGATTTTTGTGCCCATTGTTTTAATAAAGAAATGTGTGGTCTGAATTTCTAAAAATCGGGTCTTATTGACATGAGTGGGATTATGTTCATAAATTCTCTTGGCCCTCTGTAATCTTTTTTCTAAATGTAGTATTTATACCTTTTATATACTGAACCTATCCAAGAAACATTCCAGGAAGCATACCTAATAGAGGTGGGAGATATTATCTCAACTCATCAAGTATTGTATCTTAAGTATCACAATCCATCTCTCCACCTCATGGTTCGAGCTTTCCAGCCTAAACTCGGAACTATTCTCCACAATCTGAAGTTTAGAAACATCCTTTAGAAATAAACACAGCTGATCTGCAATTCCCTTGCAAGCCTCCCTCTCCAACCTTGTCCCTACCCTCTTATCCAGTAATACCTTCCCAAATCCCAGAATCTCATCACCCACCCCATATACCTGACCCTGCTCTCCCATATTCCTGTCTCCCCAATCCATCTTGTGAAACCTCTCATGCATAGGGCAGGAGAACTTTGTCTACGTGTAAGATTCCCTCCCCCCATCGAAACACAGATTCACAGATATTGATATACAAAGAACAACAACAAAAAAAAAACCCAAGTGAAATCTTTAAAGAGTCTTTCACACTGCATCCATCATTGAATCCAGATAATAAAAATCTCATCTCCACCATCTTCAATTTTCATTTGGAGACTCAAGTTCTTCAAAACTAGGAGCCAGCAACCCAGGTTTGTAAGTCTCACAACATATCTCACCACACAATCCAGAATTAGACCCCCTTAAGTCAAAAGAATCCTGCCGAAAATTCCTTGTCAAAGATCCATGTAATAAATGAATTCTGCTGATGTTGCCAAATCAACTATCTGTGGCTTCTCAACTCTCCTACATAATGAAAGTTCTGCCAAGAAACAAGTTTCTCACTGCAGGCTGATATAACGTTTCAACTAGTAGTCTCAGATAGAAAAAGAAAAAAAAAACCACTCTGGGTGCTCTCAGTGTGTCCCATCCGACTGCAGAGAACTAAAAAATGCAGCAGCTTCATCTACCGTTTCATAGACAAACATTTTATTGACTCGGTTGATCCTTAATTTCACCGGTAACTGCAGTGAAAATGCAATCTTTTTCTCCACCAAACTGGCACAAAGTGGCACAAAGGCTTTTCTTCAGGCTGCTATTAAGACAGAATAATTGGGAAAAATTAGAATAGCATGCCTTCAAATGCCACATTATGATTCTTCCAGTAAGCCTGTAAAATGTCCATCTAATTTGCTGAGTTTAGGTACTTGGCAATTATTGGACAGGGTCTAGATCTTTGCTCATGTTGAGCGTCTAAGTGGTGAGTTGTTTCAATGCGCGGGATGCCATGCTGCTGTGAGTTTAGTTGGGAAGTTCGAGGCAGCCATTCTTCCAGCACTGCCACAAGATCACTGTCCCAAACACTTTCCGGTATGCCAATAGATCTAAGATTTCCTCGTTGAGACCGATTTTCTAAATTGTCCAATTTATTAGCTTGCTGTTCAGGATCTTTTTAAAGGGACACAATCTCTGCCTCCAATTTAGGCACCCGGTCATCCAAGTCACAGATCTGTGATTCCACTTCCTGAACATGGTTTGTAGAATCGGATAACAGGGTAAATATCTCATCAAACTTATTATAATTATTTTCAAATTTAACGTGCAATGCTGCCACCATTGTGGCTGCTACATCAGTTTCCTTTGGGCTATTATCCATCAGGGAAGGTGGTGTGCTCGAGGAAGTCGCCATCTTAGAACTCACCATTTGGTTTCACTCTTTTTCTTCTCACTGCAGCTTTGAGCCCATAAAGCTGCCGGAAAATAATCCGCTTCAATAGGCAGATAATCCAACACTATTTTATAATCAGGAGCAAAATTATAATATAAATGGAGTTTAACACCAAAGATGGGAGGAGGGATCCCAGAGTCAATCAGGCACAAGTCCTATCACTCCATCACATCATGTGTGTTGCAAGCCCCAGCCGTGCTAGGGCCGCGCCCGGGTCTGCTCACCTCTCTCACGCTCCTGCGGGACCTGGTCCTACCCTGCTGCCGCGGCAAGCCGCCTGCGTCCCCAGCACCCTGCGTCGGCGTCTCCGGCTCCCTCGTGCTCCTCTGCCTCCCAGGTCTCGCAGCGTAGACCAAGCCGGCGTTCGGCATCCTCCGCCATGATGACTCCACCCTTAGTCACATGCGCGCACTCTGTGTGGCCCTTTTAAGGGGCTCTGGTGGGAAACCGCTCCACGGCACGCCCCAATGACATCACTTGACCGGGCTACTTAAGCTAAGGCCTTTCACCCGCCCCTTGCCTTGGCAACAGGTCGTCACGCTACATGTGTTAGTTGCCCTCACATTCCTGAGTCTGTTCCTGTTCCAGCCCATTTCGTACCTCTGGCTAGCCTGCCCTTGGCTCCTGAACTTGCCTGACTCTTCCTGACCCATGTCTTCCACCTCCATGGGCTCCCTCAGGAGATAGTCTCTGACCGTAGTCCGCAATTTTCCGCGAAGTACTGGAGGTCCCTCTGCAAGAAGTTCAACATCACTTTGAACCTGACGTTCGCCTACCATCCTCAGGCTAACGGTCAGGCTGAGAGGACTAACTGCTCCCTGAAGGCCTTTCTCTGGTCGTATGTGAATGACCAGCAAGACAAGTGGGCCGATCTTCTTCCGTGGGCGGAGGTTTCCTACAATACCTACGTGGCAGCGACCACTGGCACCTCTCCATTCGCCATGGTCTTTGGTCAGCAGCCTCACCTGCCCCTTCCAGTTCCATTCAGAGTCCCCTCTCCTGCAGCTCAAACTAAGGCCCAAGACATTTATTTATTTATTTATTTAAGATTTTTATATACCGACAATCTTTAGGAACATCTTATCGGTTTACAGAAAACATAATGCAGCAACAGGCTTTACAAGGAACACGGAGTAAAAGGGTGATAATACTAGAGGGAATGCAAAACAGGAGGAGGAGCTATAAAAAGAATGCATAAATGTCGGTTATATGACAGTTGAAGAACATATATACATGGGTGGGCAATGAACTTGAAAGATATTTACATTTGTAAAGTGTGTGGCTTTGACATGAAGTGGAAATGAGAAGTGGGGAGGAAGTTAAGTGAAGGGGTAGGGGGCAGAGGCTGTGGGAAAAGAGAAAATGAGAAAGAAGTTAAGCGGGAAGGGATGAAGGGGGGAAAGGGCGTGGGCAGGGGGACAGGGTATAAGGCGGAGGGTGGGGTAAGGTATTGAGCTTCAAGTGAAGGCTTGCTTGAAAAGCCAGGTTTTGAGGTTCTGCTTGAATTTCTTATGGCAAGGTTCTTGGCGAAGACTGGGAGGCATGTTGTTCCAAAGGGTAGGACCTGCTATGGAGAGAGCACAGTCAGAGGTGGACTTAAGCTTTGTGAATTTGTGAGAGGGTGTGTGTAATGTGGCCAGATGTTGGTTTCTGGTAGGTCTGCTAGAAGTACGAAGACATCCCTCGCCTATGGGACGAGGTCAAACGACGGCTTCGTCAAGCGGCCGGTCAGGCCTAGAAGTGTACGGATGCCCACCGTTGTGCTGCTCCAGTGTTCCTTCCAGGACAGAAGGTCTGGCTGAGCACAAAACAGATCCGCCTCTGCATGCCATCCCAGAGGTTTGCTCCCAGATATGTGGGAGCCCACCCATTCTGCATTGGGTGGGCTCCGTTACATACCAGCTTCACCTATCAGCCAGTATGGGTATCCACAACACCTTCCATGTGTCCCTGCTGAAGCCGCTGGTACTCTCCTGGCCATCCCGGCGCACGCCTCTGCCCACCCAAGTGGCCACCGAACCTGATGCCATGCTCCAAGTCCGGGAAGTGTTGGATGTTCGCCGTCACAGAGGCAGGTGGGAGTATTTCCTGTCGTGGGAGGGTTTCGGCCTGGAGGAGAACTCCTGGGAGCCTTCCCACAACATCTTAGAAAGGACCTTCTCAGGGCGTTCCATCGGTCACATCCTGAGAAGCCCCGACTGATGAGGGGGGGACCTAGATGGAGGGGTACTGTTGCATGCCCCGGCCGCACTAGGGCCACATCCGGGCCTGCTCACCTCTCTCATGCTCCTGCGGGACCCGGTCCTTCCTCCCCTGCTTCCGCAGCAAGCTGCCTGCGTCCCCGGCACCCTGAATCGGCGTCTCTGGCTCCCTCGTGCTCCTCTGCCTCCCAGGCCTCGCAGCGCAGACCATGCCAGGGCTCCACCATGATGACTCCACCCCTAGGCATGCGCGCGCGCTCCGTGAGGCCCTTTTAAGGGGCTCTGGCGGAAAGCCACTCCAAGGCACGCCCCGATGACATCACTTGACCGGACTACTTAATCAAGGACCTTTCGCCCAGACCCTCGCCTTGGCAACAAGTCATCACGCTACGTGTGTGAGTTGCCCTCGCATTCCTAAGTCGATTCCTGTTCCTGCATTCCTGAATCTGTTCCTGTTCCTGAGTCCATTCCTGTTCCTGGTCTTCTGCTGGCTTGACTACCCAGAACTCTGACCTTTGGCTTCATCTTGACTACGCTTGGCTTGACTACCCAGAACTCTGACTTATGGCTTTGACTCGACTACGCTTGGCTTGACTCCCTGGAACTCTGACCTTTGGCTTTGACTCAACTACGCTTGGCTTGACTCCCTGGAACTCTGACCTTTGGCTTCGACTCGACTACGCTTGGCTTGACTCCCTGGAACTCTGACCTTTGGCTTTGACTTGACTACACTCAGCTTGACTCCCTGGAACATGACCTTTGCCTGGCTGACCACTCCTCGGACTGATACACTGGCTTTGACCCTTGCGCTCCATTTGGACACTCTCTTTGCCTCACGTACCAACTGCAACTCGGCCTGCCTCGGCGCTGCCCACGACCCTTTGTGGACTAGACCTAAAGGCTCCGCCTATCCTGTCTGGGAAGCCTCCCGCTTCTCCCACATTCCTCAGGCTTCCAGTATCCCGAGTTCTGGTCTAGTTCACCTGCTCACCGTTCACCGAGCACCGCTGCTAATCCTGGGCACACCGCTACCTCATCTCTCCTGGAGACCCCCAGTGGCCCACCTAAGTCCAGCCGGTCCTGGCACCCAAGGGCTCAACCTGCGGGGAACGTGGGCTGGTATTGGAGAAGCTCCAGCTAGCCTCTGTCTCCTAGTGTACTCCACCTCTTGGCAGCAGGAACCCTCTGGGTCCACCCAGAGGGTAGCGCCAATTCTGCTCCAGGCCAAGAGTCTACCTCCAGCGCAACAACGTGGTCTCATTTTCTCCTTTTTAATGGCTTTGCTTTCTCTCCTGCCACTACTTCTGTTTTGAATAGCAGATGGGGTACCCAGGCTAGTGATGGTGCTTTCTCCTGATGCTAATGCTATTGTGTGGAACAATATGGAAATAGTGGAATATAAATTGGATTAATAAATAAATAAAATGTGATGCTGCATACCAGCATTTATAAGATGCTCCAGTACCTGCCCTCAAACTGATTGCCTCACTACAGTGTAGATACTCAGCAAAATATGGGTTCTCTCTCACTTTAAAATGCCTCCACACTATGCAAGTCTTCCAGGATCTCTTCTCCCTCTCTGGATCCTTGAGGGTCCTGTTGCTGCCATTGGGATTTAGGGCTGACCATGAGAAAAAAGACCAGGTGCATCACTCATGCTCTCAATTTGCACTGCCTGCTATTCTTGGTGGGTGCTCTCAGCCTCATCAATATCATCTGCCGTCTTCACCTCCTCACTGGAGGCTAAGACACTACTGACTAGAAGTCTCAAATTCTCTTTAGCTACTAACTGTTCGATATCCCCTGATTCAAGGAATCCAGGGCTTGATTTTTCATCAGAATCAGTTTTTGCAAATACTGCTTCCTTGCCTGAGAAATGGTAATCATGGAGGAGCATCATGCTGGTTTTCAATCCTGCACTTCTGCTGCACTTGTGTCCACATAACTCATGCCAGCCTCGAATTGCTTTGCTGTCTTTTGCTCCTGATTTAAAGCAAAAGATGAGGTGGCAGCAGTGGCACATGCTGTCCCAGTTTTAACTTCTTATGGTTTAAGACTTCCATGCCTGGCTTTCTGTAGCTAAAACAAAATCTCTTTTTAGCTTAGAGGCAAGAATCTCTTTTTTTTCTCACTGCTGCCAGTGCTTGTGCTTCTGCTAGGCTTGGCTGATTCTACAGAATCACCCACTTCTCTGCCCCTGCCATTCCCTCCTTTAGTGGCTACTGGGGGTTTTGATGTCATTATATACAGAGGCAGATTTAAGATTATGATGCCCATAAGCAGAGGACTCTGAGGGTGGGTATTTTCCCCCCAGAAATCAAAGAACAGTAAAGGCATTCCCAGTTTTTGGGAGCTTTCAGAAATGCCTATGTTGGTTATGCCTAAATCAGGCCCCGGCTATATAATGTATTAACGTACTGTAATGCATTTACCAGTGCCACTTTAATACTGAATGTCATAGACACAAACAAGTGAGCAGACTTGAGTGCACTGCAGTGCTTAGAGTTACAAGCCTGGCAGTGTCACAATTTGCTGGCTGGCTATGCTTATGTACTACAATAATACCATAGGACACCAGTAACCCTCACAGTGTGTGTAAAAATCTCTCTCTCTCTCTCACACACATACATATATAAATTATGTATGCTACTGATGTCTTTTGCACACACACAAAATCCTTCAGAGAAGAAACAAACAAGGCCCAAGCTAGCTGCTTTTCAGTTCATTATAAACTCAGCATCTAACAGTAGCTGCAGGTTACAAGACTAGATTGCACTGCATTATACCGAAAGAGACAGAGTGGCACTAAAAATAACCTCTTCTCACTGCTTCTCTCCCTACCCTATCCCTTTCCTGCTCAGAAGCATCACCCTCTTTTTCTTATCTCTCCTCCTCCATGTCCCTGCAAGCTGATCCTTCACTTACCACCATTGACAGAAGCCTCCTTCCTCCCACACAGCTTTCTTAGTCTTCTTTTTGCAAATATCATAAGGAAGGATACAGAAGGGATTGGGCAGCGGAACCTCCTTAAGCATTGTGCCTTATAAGGCTGCACAGGTCACAAAGTCCAAAAGCTAGCCCTGGGCACAGTTCATGTAATGGAACGCTTTGCACATAGTGTTTCTAGAGGATACGGTACATATGGCTGAATATATTTTGAAAATGCAAGATTACACACATTACTGCCTCCTCCAAACTAACTCTGCCCTTATTATGCCTTCTTTTTCCCTCAGGTAAAAGTGCACGTTGTGAATCCTCGCATTCACTTTTACCTGGGGAAAGGGCAGACAATTTTCAGACAGCCTATGTACCTAGGCAAATAGCCATTTGTTGCAACCGTCCCTTTCCATCGGAGCGCACTGTACTGTATCGGCCCGTTTGTTTGCGCCTCCTCATGCTGCGGATGGACACCTGACTACTGCGGCGTCTGCCTGCCGTCCTCTCCGGCGTCCCCGGACCAGCTTGGGCGCTGCCTCCTGCCATGCTCTGCTTGTACCATAGGGCGCGCTCGCCGCGCATCCCTCCTTCTTATTCCCTACTTGCCGCGAACCTCCGGGGCATCCCCCTGTGATGACGTCATGATGCCCGGATATTTAAAGCTTACAATGTTTGCTAGCCTTTGAGTTAGCAAGGGTTATCATACGGGAATCCTACGGATGGGATTCACTCTCCGTACCCACCTACTCTGCCACTCCATTCTCTATTGGACTCTCTAACGCTAACGGGGTACCCGCTCCTCGGGGGCCTCACTTGCTTTCCAGGTCGCTATCAGGAAACTGGTACTCGCTCCTCGAGGGCCCATGTTCCGTGACTTGCTGCCTGCTCCTACTTTCTCTTCTGCCTGGAAGGATTCACTATCTACAACACCAGTGAGTACTACCATCTTCACCTCAGAGCTGTTCCCTGGACCCAGGCACTCGCTCCTCGAGGGCCCATGTTCCGTGACTCGCTGCCTGCTCCTACTTTCTCTTCTGCCTGGAAGGATTCACTATCTACAACACCAGTGAGTACTACCATCTTCACCTCAGAGCTGTTCCCTGGACCCAGGCACTCGCTCCTCGAGGGCCCATGTTACCTGACTTGCTGCCTACTCCTACCTTCTCTTCTGCCTGGAATGATTCGCTAATCTTCAACATCAGTGAGTACTACCATCTTCTCCTCACAACTGTTCCCTGGAACTAGGCACTCGCTCCTCGAGGACCTGCCTCTGTTCCAGCCCCAGTGCCATCTCCGTGGAACCGCTGCGTGAGTACCTCATCTGCAAGCCTCCCAGCTCTCAGGGAGGGCCTGCTCTCCCTACCCTGGGGATCTCCATACTGGGGTCTTGTATATTCTCCACTGTACTCATTCTCTCAGTTCTTTCCACTACAGCACTGCTACCGGAGGAGTCGTCGTTCTAGCGCCTGAGGGATACCAGCCCTGCCGGGCTATTCCAGCTGCTCACTACTGCCACCTCTGGTGGCTTCCTTACACTGTCTAATAAAAGATCAAACTGTGTTTGTGTGTCCTGAGCTAAGCCGGACCTGTGGCCCCTCACGGGACTTCCCCCCGTGGGCGTGGTCAGTTGCCAGAGTGTCCAAGGGTCCACCCAAATCTCACAGTTCACAACACCATTTTGTAAGATTTCTGTTGTAATCTGCTTTGGATAGCTGTGCTGGGAAGGCAATATAAAAATGTTTTAAATAAATAAATATTGTACATGGTATCTCTCACTAAATTCCTGAAGCCAGATAGACCATGAACTGCATTCTGATTGGTTGATAGAACGACCTGAAACTGACCTGCAGCTGACTGGTAGAGAGTACAGAGATATTTAAATCAACCAATCAGACTTCATCACCACTCCTTAAACACAGTAGTTTGCTCCTGATTAGTTTAGCTGTTCATACTTTTTCAGCTGACTAGCTGATCTATGCCAGGGATCAAACATGCCCAGCTCCTTAGCTAAACAGTTAAACACCACAGGTTTGGCAATTTAAAAAAAACATTTTATATTAGGCCTTCAAATACCACTGCCCCTTCAAAAAAAAAACAAAAAACCCAGCAAACTGTTTTTAGCATGATTAGCCTACTCTAATACAAACAGCTGTTATGATCGCTGCCCACGGAGCAGGCACCTTACCCCATGCTGCTTTTGCTACTTCCGACGCGGCCGGACGCCGCCGATGTCGGGCCTCCCATGCGGCCGGAGCTGCGGACTCTTTTTCCCTTTGCAGCCCGGAGGTCGCCCTTTATGCCCTGCTTCACCGCGGCTGGAGCGGCGGACTTCTTTGCTTCTTCGCAGCACGGAGCCGCCGCCGACATCCTGACCATCTCCGGGGTTGGAGGCCGCAAGCCCTGAGCTGGGATGGCGGCTGGAGCCGCCCTCGGGGCCTCTTGCAGCGGCAGGAGCCGCCGCTGTCATTGGGGCCTGCTTCTAGGCCCAGCCCTGCTTCCTCTGCGTCGACGTCGGTGCAGGACCACTGTCCACAGTCCTGCACAGTTCCTGTTTCCTCTCCTAGGCGCGCGGCCGCACCTTTCTTCAGGATTTAAAGGGCCCACGGCCGGATATGCCCTGGGCCCCACCTTCAGACTGTTTCCTGTATCAGCCCTATAAAAGGGCTGTTCCTGCATTTCGTCTTCGCCTTGCATTGGAGTTACATTGCTCCTGGAGGTTCCTACCCTCCAGTGCTCGGACAGGGCCTTTGTCTTATTCTTCGTGGAGCTCCAAGTCTTGTCTGGTTCCTGTGATCCAAGTCTTGTCTGGTTCCTGTGATCCATGTCTTTGTCACCTGAGGTCCCTCATCCAGGCTTCCCGATGTCTCATGTCCTGATTGTCCAGCTCTTCCTGATGTTTGCTCCTGTGCTCTTGAGCTTTCTTGTTCTGCAGGCCTATGGTCCTCCGGGTGACATCTTCCCCGAGACTGGAGTTGCCTGCAGTGGGATTCGTCCTTGTGCTCCTGAGCCTTCCTGACCATGCCAGCCCTCGTGGTTCTCCGGATGACACCGGCTCCGTCATCGAAGTCTCGCCTCGGCTGGATTCCTTCCTGCGCTTGTCCCGCTCTCCTCGTGGTCCGTGACCAGCCTTCTCAGGCTGTGTAGGGCGCGCAGTGGGACAGGGTGGTCCGTGACTAGCCCATTGGGTCCGCCCGTGAAGGTGGGCTGTGTGAAGGGTGCCCGTGAAGGTGGGCTGTGTGTAGGGCGCCCTGAGAGACAGTGCCCATGTCTACCTTCCCAGCTTCTCGTCTCGTCTGGACTTTGTCAAGTTCCTCGTCTCGTCTGTGATGCCATTGCATTAGCCTTGGTGTTATGTCGTTGCATCCGTTCCTCGTCTGGGATGCTGTTGCAACCATTCCTCGTCTGGGATGTCTTCATGTCAAGGTCTCCGTCTGCCCTCATCCTCCGGCCGGCCTGCTGCTCCATGCCGATTCTAAGCGGCAGGTCCGAAAGGGCTTGGTACTGTCGGAGGACTGTTCACCTACCAACATCATCTGGTTGGTTCTGGGAGCTTGCAGGCCTGGCAGAGGGTAAGACTGTGTCTTCGCCATGCTGGGACATGCCGCCAACCCTCGGTTCGGTCCTGGATTCATCTGGGCTCGGGCCGAGGCCCAAGTGTACACGAAAAACCCGTCATGTAACAACAGCAGCTTTATCCCTGCAAACAGCTGTCTCTTGTCAGTGATGGGAGCTGGAGCTGAGCCCTTGGTTGTTTGTCAAGCATCAGTCCTTAACCCTTATCTCCTGGTAATATGATTATTGTTAAAGTATATTTCTCAGTAAATCAGATAACACAATGTATGTGGCTGGGATTCCTCTTTGCTGCATGCCTAATAGTTTCTTGTAAATGAGCTGATTATGCTGAACTTTCAAATTCTCAGTTTCAAATTACAGGGCACGATTCTTTCATTTCAATTTCAACCTCTAGGTCAGCCTGAGATTAGATAACTAGATGTGGTTGGCTGACTCTGGTTTCTCTTTGGAGCTGATAAATACAGTGGAATAGACTTGTCCTTATAGCAGTCCTACAGAGAGATGACTGCAGTACAAGGAGTCTAAACCCTCCTAGAGGGATATAATTTTACAGTAAGCTTTTTACAGGACTGGTGATTTTCATCATCTCTGAATACTGACACCATAAACTCTGGAACACCTGGGGAGCCACCATTCAGAAAACCAAAGGAGAGAGGTAAGCTCAGGAGTGTTCAGTATCATTAAAATTAATTCATAAGAAGGTTTGGGGATCCTATGGTCTACAGGAACAAATGAGGAGAGGGAAGAGAAAATGTCTGAAGGATGTTAATGAGAATAAGAACAGTCCTTGCCAGCATGAGCTGTTAGCCTGGGAAAATCACAACAAAGCTGAAAACCTGATCAGACCCCTACTGTACAGGTATAAGTCAGAATTTCAGGTTGGGAATTTGCATATGACAACCCTCTGAGCTTTACTACTGAATTACAGTCAAATATCAGGTCACAGACAAATAAAGATAAACTCCTAAACTGCAGAACTTTGACTAAAAGATGGATTTGTATTGGAAAAGTATTAAAAGGTAGTCTTATCAATCAGAAAGATTCTCATCTGAATGACAAGTGGGGTGAAAAATTAGTGCATTTGGAGGTCCTTCTTCTAAGGTAGGGTTTCCTAAACCTATAGTCAGGGTGTCCCCATTTTAGCACTTGAAAATTCATATGACCCCAGAAGACGACAAAAACAAATTAGCAGGGGTGCAGTCTTGTTTCCAACAATCACTCCTTCTCATCCTCCCTTCACTCTAGCTAATTCCCTCTCTCAAGTTCCATTCCTTCCAGAGGATCTCCTCTCAACCTCCGTTCCTCTCACCTCCCCAGCCTATCTAGCCCTTTTCGCATCCCCCAGCTGATCCTCTCTCACTCCCAATCTATTCTTAAAACCACCAACTGATCCTTAGTTATCCCCTCCCTCTCATTCCCCACTCTCTCATACCTCCCAGCATCATCTCCCCCCCTTTGGCCCTTCTCTCACATTTCACCCAGCTGATCCCATTACTTTCCACCAACTTTCACATCTCCCAGTTTATTTATTTATTTATTGTTTTTTTGTATACCGGCATTCATGGGTACATATCACGTCGGTTTACATGGGTGAGCAAATATCAATTAAAACATTTGTAAATCAAAAAATAAACAGTCTAAAATATAAATATATAGTTTCAAATCATTATAAAATACCTTAAAATACAAAAAACAATAGTTAAAATAATCATTAACATAAAATCTAAAATTAAAATAAATGTGAAAGGCAGTTATACTATTGAAAGGCTTGGTTAAAACAGCCATGTTTTAACTCCTTTTTTAAAGGCTTTAATATCAGATTCCATCCTTAGCTGTGATGGTAAGCTGTTCCATATGTTGGGCCCGGCAATTGACAGTGCTCTCTCGTGCATAGTATTCAAGTGAGCGGATTTCAATGATAGAATTGGGAGGAGTCCAGTGTTAGTTGATCTTGTTGTTCGAGATGGAGTATGAAAATGTAAGGCTGCGTTGAGCCATTCAACCTTATCATTGTAGAGTGATTTATGAATTTAAAAAAGTGTCTTGTGCTGAAGTCTATAACTAATAGGTAGCCAATGAAGGTCTTTCAATATGGGCGTGATATGTTCGGATCTTTTAGAGCTAGTCAGCTGCTGAATGCTGAAGAAGTTCTTGGAGGCAATGGTCAATACGGCCTGTCAGATCAATGAGATCTTCAAGAGAAGTAGGAAGCTCTCGGGCCGCTAGCTAATCTTTGAGCTGAGGGGAAAGCCCGTCCAGGTAAAATACTCTGAGACAATTGTCTTGCCAGGACAACTCTGTAGCAAGAGTCCGGAATTCAATAGTGTAATCATATAAGACTTGTTGACCTTGCCGTAGGCACAGAAGGTTAGTGCTCGCCACAGCCTGCCATGCAGGATCATCGAAGGTATAACGGAAGACAGCCACAAAATGAGAAAGCTCTTGTAAGAGCGAATCCGAGCGCTCCCATAAGGGGGAAGCCCATGCCAACACCTTGCCCTCAAGTCTAGACAGGATGAAGGTAACCTTCGTGAGTTCATCTTGGAAGATGGATGGCTGCAGAGCAAATTGCATATAGCATTGGTTGATGAACCCTCTGCAGAGCTTGTAATCCCCACTGAAACGGGGGTTGAGCGAGGAGGACCAACAAAGCCCTAGCAGGCGAGGGCGATGGCTGGTTGCTGGTTAGAGATGGAGTTGAACCTGAAGGGCCCGCTTGGACATCGAGGCGGGCATGGAGATGCTCAAGGGAAGAGGCTGGGGCCTCAAGGAACCGCTGTTGTTCTTGCACATTGGAAGCCAATGCTGGGATGCCTGGACAACGGATGGCTCCACCAAATCAATGGCCTTGGCAACCTGTTGTGCCGGAGGTGGACCCTTGAGCAGAGATGGGGTTGACGCTACCCGTAGGATGGATCCTACCGGTTCCCACCATTGGTAGGCGGAGCTGGCTGATTGACAGAGGCCGACTGGAGCTTCGCCAATACCAGCCCTCGTTCCCTGCAGGTTGAGCCCTTGGGTACTGGGGCCGGCTGGTCTTAGGTGGGCCTCCATCAGAGGTCTTCGGATGAGCGAGGCGAGGATCAGCCAGGGGTCAGCAGAAGCAGTTGGCGCGGAGAACAGATCCAGACACGGTGTAATCAGGAAGCCTGGGTACCAAGGAACAGGGAGCACAGCAGGGGTGCCCGGGTAAGGGCAGGCCAAAGCCTGAGAAGCCGAGTCCGGAGTAGAGATAGCGGAACATCGTAGAGCAGACAGAGTTAGGGCAGGCGGCAGGCAAGGCAGGAGACGAGTAGACAAAGCAAAGGTCAAAGCCAGGTATCAGTCAGTAGCGGAGTCAGACGAAGCAGAGGTCAGAGCCAGGTATCAATCAGTAGCCATCGTGGAGAGGCGGAGGCAGCAGTCCTCCTGATGGGAGTTGTCTTAGCCAAAAGAGAGGTGAGCAACAAGGGGCGCAGCCATCTGCCACCGACGGGTGCAACAGCTGGTAGTTTTACGTTGCTGTTCAGGCAACGACTGCTGCAGCCAGGAGCGCTCTACATGTGCCATAGTCCTGGCGGCCTTTCACATTTTTGGGGAGCTGCACAACAAGGAAGGGATGGAGTTGACTTAGGGGGTGGGGAAGTTGGGTGATCCCCTTCCTTGGTAAAATATTTGCATCCCTGAGGCAAAGTGGGCGCGGCCCCACCTCCTTAAGGCTGTTGCTGGACACTTTTTTTTTCATCATTACAGTGAGCTTAGGGGAATAGGGCATGGACCCAATGCCCCGATATTGAAATCCACTTGCTGGGAGGGGGCATGGCTGCTGGGCTACACTTGTTTTTCTTTGTTTTGTGTTGGCTCATAACTGTATATAGTCGTTTGAATATACCCAGTTAAGCCTAAAGTTATCCAGCTACCTCTAGCCAGATAATTTTAAACCTAACCAGAAATATTCAAAAATAACCCATTTGGTTCAAACTTATCTGGCAAAAGGTAATCTGGTAACTTTATCCAGAGATATTCATCAGGATGTTTATCCTAATGAATATCCCTGATAATATACCTGGATAACCTTAACTAGATAAGATAGCCATTTAAGGTTCCTTTTAATATTGGCCTTTTGGAGCAGAAAGGAAAACCTCAGATAGGATGGGAGAGTTTGTACTCTTTTTCTATGTCTGTCCTGCCTGGGTCTTGATTTTGTGGCTGAGACAGGAAAGGTCCCTCCTAGTTGGGTAGAAGCTGATTAGCAGAACATGGACTTAGCTGAGCTAGAATCATTAAGGGGCCGATATAATACTGTAAACTACAAGGAAAGAAATCCTAAGCTTCCCACCTTAGTATACTAAATGCAACAACAACAAAAATCCCTACATTCAGGCAGATTCAGAAAAATGCGTGGGAGAGCCGGTGCTCCGAGGGGAGCGCCCAGGCCCCTCTCCTGGGCACGCGATCGAGTATGCAAATGAGGGCCTGCGGTAATAAGGAGGCGCTAGGGACACTAGTGCGTCCCTAGCACCTCCTTATTGATAGAAGCGACGGCTGTCAGTGGGTTTGACAGCCGATGCTTAATTTTACCGGCATCGGTTGTTGAACCCGGTGACAGCTATGGGTTCAGAAAATGGTCGCCGGCAAAATTGAGCATCTGTTTTCCAACCCGCGGGCAGATTTTTTTTAAATTTTTAATTTTTTTTTATTTTTGGGGCCTGCCTTTGGCAGGTGTTAATTTCTAAAAGTAAAATGTGCGGCTTAGCTGCACATTTTACTTTCTGTATCGCGCGGGACTAACTAATAGTCTCATCAACATGCATTTGCATGTTGCGGGCGCTATTAGTTTCAGGGGGATTGGCCACGCGTTTTCCACGCGCTATTACCCCTTACTGTATAAGAGGTAAAAATAGCGCGTCGAAAACACACGGCCAAACGGGGGCTAATGGTGCGCTCGGCTTGAGTGCACCGTACTGAATCGGCCCGATTATCAGTTACAGAGAGATAAGAATACACGTAAGTTTTATTAGCAGAGTTTTCCTGATAATAAACAGAATATAAAGTTTGCATTCTTAGCCATTTTCCTGTTTAATTATTCCAGAAAAGAAAGTAAAGCTAATGTCATCACTGGACACAGGGGAAACTGCACTTCCTCTCTTTCACTGAACAAAATCCACACAGTATATTCTGTGAGTTTAATAAATCAGATGTATTTATTTATTAAAAATGTATGAATCACTTATCAACAATCCTAAACGATTTTCAATAAACATTCACAATCAGAACATAATTTAAATAATAAAAACACTCATAAACAATAAGACAACATACAAATTAAAATAGGCACATATAGGCACAATGACTACGTTTGCTTTTATTGGAACCTCTCTGCCCTAATTCTCCTGTTTCATTAGTATCCTTCAAGGATACATTCCTCCGAACCATACACTGCTGAGTGACTTAAGAACATAAGAAAATGCCATACTGGGTCAGACCAAGGGTCCATCAAGCCCAGCATCCTGTTTCCAACAGTGGCCAATCCAGGCCATAAGAACCTGTCGGCTTTCCCCCTTGTTCTAGTTTAAAAGCTGCTCTCTCTCCTTTTTGAAAGTTAGTGCCAGCAACTTGGTTGCACTCTGGTTAAGGTGGAGCCCATTCTTTCTGAAAAGTCTCCCCTTTCCCCAAAAGTTTCCCCAGTTCCTTACAAAGCTGAATCCCTCTTCCCTGCACCATCGTCTCATTCACACATTGAAACTCTGGAGCTCTGCTTGCCTCTGGTGACCTGCACGTGGAACAGGAAGCATTTCAGAGAATGCCACCCTGGAGGTTCTGGATTTCATCTTTCTACCTAAAATCCTAAATTTGGCTTCCAGAACCTCTCTCCCACATTTTCCTATGTCGTTGGTGCCCACATGTACCACGACAGCCGGCTCCTCCCCAGCACTGTCTATAATCCTATCTAGGTGACGGGTGAGGTCTGCCACCTTCGCACCAGGCAGGCAAGTTACCAGGTGGTCCTCATGTCCACCAGCCACCCAGCTATCTACATTCCTAATAATTGTATCACCAACTATGATGGCCGGCCTAACCCTTCCCTCCTTGTCAGTAGCCCTGGGAGACTTGTCCTCAGTGCGAGAGGACAATACATCATGAAAGTACAAAATGCCTGAAGGCAGCGAGGCAAGGAAGTCCAAGAAAGCAAGGGGAAGCAGAAGAGTAATAGGGCAGCCACAGAAAGTGATTCAGGAACACAGGGGACAAGAAGCCAGGCAAGGCTAGAATGCCTACAGAACAAGATCAGCAAAGGCCCATAGCCACAGAGCAAGGCAGGGAAGCGGGATGCCTGAAGGCGCGCAAGGCAAGGAACAGAAGGCTAAAGCAGGGAGCCCAAAGGAACTCGATGCCCAAGCACAGAGGCATGGGCTATGCGGGGTTAAATAGGGGGGGGGGGTTGTTTTTTTTTATTCTTTCTTTATTAGGTTTTAACATTCTTACAAAGCATCCATTTTGACAAAGTAATATGGTTTGAACAATTGAGGAAAAAAACATTTTTCAAAATTACAGGCAAATACAATCAATTGTTACAAAACCCATTAGACCTCAATATCCTCTGGGGGGAGGAGTAACTGCAAATTAAAGGAGAAACAAAAGGCAAAATAATTTCCAATAACAGAAAAAAGCATCATTCTAGACCAGAATTTCCATTTTACAGACTCACACGCTGCCTATTGGCAACGGTGTTTTCTTTGCCTCTAAAAAGTTCTTAAGCTGTTCAGGTTGATAGAAGATGTAAATATTCCCTCCATACTTGATTATACACTTGCAGGGGAATCTAAAAAAAAATGATGCCCCCACTGCTAATGCTTCAGCTTTCAATGCCAGAAAATTCTTCCTCTTGGTCTGTGTCACTTTAGTTAAATCAGGATAAATCCTTACATTTCCTCCCATAAACATGGCTTGAATTTTTTTAAAGTAGGCACGCATAATCTTTCCCATGTCCACTTCATTGAAAAAAGATATCAATAAGGTTGTTCTTTCTACTATCTCATAGGTAGAAGTTTCCAAGAATGTTGTTAAATTCTCTAAAACATTAGAGAGCACTTGTACTTGTTGGGTAGAACGAACAGGAAGAAAATACATTTTGTCCAGGAGTGGAGTCTGATCAAGGGAAATTTCTAATGCTTCTAAAAAGTAGCGTTTAATAGTCATTCTTGGTAATTCTCCCATCACCCTGGGAAAATTTAATACCCGCAAGTTTAAATGCCTCATGTTGTTCTCAACATTCTCAGGTCTTCTATTAATATTGCCATAATCTTGGATTAATGTTGCTTGTACCTGCTTTACTTGTTTGATTTCAAGGTCCAAATTTTATGCTATCGCCGAAATTTCTTGTTTTTGTTCTAAGAAACAACTACTCAAATTTATCCACTTGTTGTGACATTGATGATATTTTACCTGAGCAGTCCACCAAAGCCTTAGCTAAGGCTGATGTTAGTTGCCAGAGCGAATCTAGCGTTACAACCTCCGGCTTAGATATATTAAGAATGGCGTCGGGTAAAGAAAGAGGGCATTGCACAGTTCTCTCACCACCACTCCACTGATCACCTCCTCTATCCTGATCCAACTCTCCGTCGCCAGACTCTCCGTTGTCTAGGGCATTTAGTGGAAGGGTTCCCCTATCTGCCCTCCCCTCAGATTGAAGAGAATCAACCACTTCGGTCATCGCTTTTAACCGCGGCGTTGAGGTCCCTCTCACTGCCGGTGGGAGACGTTCGTCCAAAGGGCTAAGCGAAACTCCTTCCGAGGTCGGGTCACAGTCTCCTTCCTGTGACTCGACAGCCGGGCTTCTTAGGACCGTATTCACCGGTCCAAGGGCGCACTGTTCGATCGTCCGCTGTCTGGAGGTGACCCCACGTACTGAGGGGTAGTTCCGAGGTCTCCCCTTTCTCTTTGAAGGCATTATAAAAATTTTAAGAAATCTTTAAAGTAAGAAAACGCCGGCACAGGTATGAGCGTGCTGCCTCTCACGACGCCATCTTGACTCCACCCCCGAGGTTTTTTTTTTAAATTTATTTTTTATTCATTTTCATTCAATACATCGTCATTGCTTATATACCATATTCATATTCATTCTTTTAAACAATTCTAATTCAGAAATCATTCTTTTCAGATTTCTTTATCTTAATAGATATTTTTTAAGTAATTTGGAGATGGGGATGTGTAAAAAGCGGTCAAAGAAATGTTTTTTCACATTTATTACTTATTGGCTCACTTGTGATATCTATGAACTTTACATACATTGCATCAAACCTAAACAGATATCGTTGGTGGGTGACCGTCCAAAAACTTACGTAAATCTAATGGATCGAAGAACACATATTTGTTATCCATATAACTTAATATACATTTACAGGGATATTTAACAATAAAATTTCCTCCTCTTGTTACAACTTCAGGTTTCATTAATATACATTTTTTTTTCTCTCCTGTGTAGTTCTTGATAGATCAGGGTATATCCATATCTTTTCACCATGAAATATTTTAACCTGTTTCACATGAACAATCTAAACACCATGGGCCGGATTTTAAAAGCCCTGCACGTGTAAATCCGGCCAGATTTACGCACGCCGGCAGTGAATGAATGCCGTACGATTTCGGCGCTCAAGGCACTCACATGTCGTGACGTCACGCCTTGAGCGCCGAAATTGCACGGGCATTCATTCACTGCCGGCGGGGGCCATGCATTCATCCAGGCAGAGGGAGCCGGAGGCCGCTTTCGCCGCCGGCTCCCTCTGCCTGGATGAATGCACGCCCACCCGGCCGCGGCCTGGATCGAACACGCGCCCACCCGCCCGCCGGCTCCCACCGCCGCCTGGATCCAATGCGCTTACCAGCTGCGGCTGCCACCATCCCTCAAGGTCCATGACGTCTTCCACATCTCCCTGCTCAAACCCCTCATTCTTTCATGGCCCTCCCGCAAGTTACCCAAACCCTCCAAGATTTCGGCAGAGGATGATCAGGTTTTTGAAGTCCAAGAGATCCTGGATGCCCGTCGTCATCGTAATCACTGGGAGTACCTCATCTCATGGCGGGGCTTTGGCCCAAAAAAGAATACATGGGAACCAGCCTCCAATATATTAGACAGAAACCTCCTGCACCAGGTCCACTCTACTCACCCCCGGAAGCCCAGATCCCCGGGGAGGGGACTTAAATGGGAGGGGGAAGGGGTACTGTTGCACGAGCCGGCCACATGGCCACACAGCCGACCCCACTTACCGGTGCAACCTGCTCTTCTGGAGCGAACCTCTGGCATTGCTCCTAGTGCACCCCTCCCCCGCTCGGGGCACTGACGCAGATGCTGACAGACCTGCTCATCGGCGGGCCTTCAGGCGCCCACCTCTTAAAGGGGCCTCAAACCAGGGAATGGTCTGGCCCCGGGAAATGACATCAGGACCAGCATCCTACTTAAACCTGGACCCCGGCAGTCTGCTTTGCCTTGCAATGGATCTTCCTCCATGTGAGCTGCTGGTTGCTGAGTTTGTGTCTGTGTTCCTGCCTCATGTTCCTGCCCCAGCCCTCCTGCCTCCGTGTTCCTGCCCTTCAACCTGTCTCCTGTCCGGCTTGTCTTCTCCCTCTGACCTCGGAATGCCCCTGGATTCTGCCTGCCTGCCACCTGCCTCTGACCTCGGAATGTCCCTAGATTCTGCCTGCCTTCCGCCTGCCCCTGACCACGGAACACCCCTGGATTCTGCTTGCTTTTTGCCTGCCTCTGACCTCGGAATGCCCCCAGATCCTCCCTGCCTGCCGCCTGCCTCTGACCTTGGTACGTTTCTGGATTCTGCCTGCCTGACCTCTCCATCACCTAGCATTGTGGGATCTTCTTCATCAGGAACCCCACCTAAGTCCTGCTGGCCCCAGCACCCAAGGGCTCAACCTGTGGGAAACGAGGGTGGGTATAGGTGAAGGCCTGGCTAGGGTTCCTGCTACGACCAGTTCCACCTTCCGACGGCAAGGACCTGAGGGGTCCTCCCGACAGGTAGCGCTAACTTCACCTCGGTTGAGGGTCCACACCTCGGCTGGCAACAGCCAACAGAGTCTTCTCCAATGACAACTTTTTCGGTCTCACAATTTATTTATTTATTTATTTAATGTTTTTTATATACTGATAACCGTTTGCACATCATACCGGTTTACAAGGAACAAGCAGACAAGAAACAAGGGAAACGGCGCAACCGTTACATGAAGCGCTTGGGATAACATTAGAATGCATTTTGAAAACGTATGAATTAACAATTGATATTATATGAATTAACGTGAAGATTAACATTTGATAAAAATAAGAGAAAGGAAAAAGTAAACTAGGTCATAATATACAAACTATAATACGCATAATTATCCAAAAGGATAATATGAAAACTTTGGTATTTACAAAAAGAGGGAGGTAGAGAGTATACAAATAAAGGAAGGTAGGGAGGATGCTAGTTCCACTGCTACTTCCAATGCTACTTCCACTGGTATTAGACCCTTCTGGAGAGACTAGGCCTTCCCCTGTGGCAATGATAAATAGTGAAATGCGCTTGGCGTGGATGGACCGGATTGCCATCCCACTGTACTGCCCAGGACTACGCCAATGTCTTGGAACAGTGGTCCCTTGTAGTAAGTAAATACGCGCTCTGGATCTTGAATGGCACTGCAGTTGATGCACTCAATGGCTAGAATCATTCCGGTACCGGCAAACACATTTCTTAGGCTGGCTCGGTAGTATACAGGTCTCTAAGCTTGCCGGGCCCACTGATAGGGACAACGGCTTCGCTTATCAACTGCCTGCCAACAGTCTGCATTGCGTAGGTCTCCTTAGTAAGCGATTTAGGAGGGTTACTGTTGCTGAAGCCAAAGTGCTTACAAGTTAATTTTTCTGCCATGCTGATCCGACGAATATTGCGGTGCCCATGAAGGTTAGAAAGTCAGAATGTCCATACTTTTTTTGTGTTTATAAATAGAATTATTCGTTGGGTTGTAGTTTGAACTCTATTTACTCGCTAGGTTATACTATTGAAATTAGGAGTCACAGCCTGGACTTGCAATCAATTAGCATCACATTTGATCCACACAATTCTTCGTGCTGAGGATAACATTGACGAGCATGCTGCTTCTTTTATAGTACTTTTTTGGTTATACGTTGCATATGCTGTGGTGACATCAGGCGCCCACTTTGCATGTGCATTTTCTTTAGTGTGCCCCCTTCCAGGCAATTCTCACTCAGGAACGAGCGCCATTTTGTTGAAACACTGTAGTTATTTTTCACTTCTTTGTACATAGTACGGTCACCAAATATTGCATTTTTTCTCAAAACACACTGTACATATTTTTTCCACCATCCTCAAAGTCACACGTTGGGTGCCAAATTGTGTGCCTTTAGTGGGGTGTTTTAACTCCCAGGGCACACAATCTTATTTCTTCAGGGTCTGCTCCAACTAACTTACTCCATCCCATGCTGACTCTCAATCCCTGGGGGGGATTCTCTCACTTATGGCCCAGACAATGAATAAAGACCTCAGTGTGTGTTTGTAGTTTTTAAGTGCATCTCATGAGGTAAGCGGCTTTAATAATCAGACAGGACCAGGGCTGGGTGTAAAATAATAGTCCATTTGTCCAAATTGATGAGTGTACATCTGACTGTTATAGGATTTTCATCGGGGTAGATAGGTATCCTTATTAGATAGACATCTGGTGATTTTAAATGTGCATACTCTCCCAGCAGCTGTCCCGTGGATACTAGTAATAGGGTCCCTACATTTAACTGCAAAAATCCTTCCTTTAGACATTTCCTCCTCCTCAGACACCCAGCCTGTCCTGGTCCCTTGGTGTATGGAGAACTGGAGATCCGGATGGGGTCAGCAAGCACCAATGATGGATCCTGCTGCGAGAGACAGTGAGCGCAGAATATGTATCCAGCTATAGTCTTTGAAGTATTTTTTGAAATTGAGAATAGTGGGGAGGTATTTGGATCCCCCCCCCACCAGTGACTGCAGTGCTAAAGCTTGGTCCCCTTGACTTTTCCCTAAGAGAAGTCCCTAAAGACAAGAAGAAACTAACAGGTCGATACTGTAACGTGCGGTTGAAGATTTCCCGTCTGTAACGTGCTGGGAGCGCACAATACAGACGAGTAAGGCGATCCAGTCTCCAGTTTCACGCGTCCTTAGTGCTTCTTAAAACAGACGCATAACCCTTTCCGCACGCAGCATGTATATGATGTGTAAATGAACGAATTAGCTGTATAATGAAGGAATTAGCTATTCCCCTCCGATACTGTGACGCGCGCTCAGATTATCTCCTTTGTAACCCGCTATTTTGCTGCGTCCTTAACCTGTTAGTTTACCGCCACCCTCTACTTGGTGTTAGTGTGGTGTTTGAAAATTAAAACGGGAATAAAGTGTAAAAAATGGGGGTAAAACTGTAAAGTGTAAAAAACATTGCAGCGTAAGTTGTTTATATATATGTATAAATACCTGTCACTTTCCGAATCCCCCAGGCGTGCGGTCATCCAGGCGGCGGCGGGAGCCGGCAAGCGGGTGGGCGCGCATTGGATCCAGGCGGCGGTGGGAGCCGGCGGGCGGGTGGGCGCGTGTTCGATCCATGCCGTGGCCGGGTGGGCGTGCATTCATCCAGGCAGAGGGAGCCGGCGGCGAAAGCGGCCTCCGGCTCCCTCTGCCTGGATGAATGCACGGCCCCCGCCGGCAGTGAATGAATGCCCGTGCGATTTCGGCGCTCAAGGCAGTCACATGTCGTGACATCACGCCTTGAGCGCCGAAATCGCACGGGCATTCATTCACTGCCGGCGGGGGCCGTGCATTCATCCAGGCAGAGGGAGCCGGAGGCCGCTTTCGCCGCCGGCTCCCTCTGCCTGGATGAATGCACGCCCACCCGGCCACGGCATGGATCGAACACGCGCCCACCCGCCCGCCGGCTCCCACCGCCGCCTGGATCCAATGCGCGCCCACCCGCTTGCCGGCTCCCGCCGCCGCCTGGATGACCGCACGCCTGGGGGATTCGGAAAGTGACAGGTATTTATACATATATATAAACAACTTACGCTGCAATGTTTTTTACACTTTACAGTTTTACCCCCATTTTTTACACTTTATTCCCGTTTTAATTTTCAAACACCACACTAACACCAAGTAGAGGGTGGCGGTAAACTAACAGGTTAAGGACGCAGCAAAATAGCGGGTTACAAAGGAGATAATCTGAGCGCGCGTCACAGTATCGGAGGGGAATAGCTAATTCCCTCATTAGCTAATTCCTTCATTATACAGCTAATTCGTTCATTTACACATCATATACATGCTGCGTGCGGAAAGGGTTATGCGTCTGTTTTAAGAAGCGCTAAGGACGCGTGAAACTGGAGACTGTATTGCTGGATCGCCTTACTCGTCTGTATTGTGCGCTCCCAGCACGTTACAGACGGGAAATCTTCAACCGCACGTTACAGTATCGACCTGTTAGTTTCTTCTTGTCTTTAGGGACTTCTCTTAGGGAAAAGTCAAGGGGACCAAGCTTTAGCACTGCAGTCACTGGTGGGGGGGGGATCCAAATACCTCCCCACTATTCTCAATTTCAAAAAATACTTCAAAGACTATAGCTGGATACATATTCTGCGCTCACTGTCTCTCGCAGCAGGATCCATCATTGGTGCTTGCCGACCCCATCTGGATCTCCAGTTCTCCATACACCAAGGGACCAGGACAGGCTGGGTGTCTGAGGAGGAGGAAATGTCTAAAGGAAGGATTTTTGCAGTTAAATGGTCGATACTGTAACGTGCGGTTGAAGATTTCCCGTCTGTAACGTGCTGGGAGCACTGGGTAACCTGGGTGCACTGGTGCCTGTCATTTCAAATGACAATTGAAATGACAGGCACCAGGAAGTGTAAAAAACAAAAAAACAAAAATATGTAAATACCTGTCACTTTCCGAATCCCCCAGGCATGCGGTCATCCAGGTGGCGGCGGGAGCCGGGGGGCGGGTGGGCGCGCGTTGGTTGCAGGCGGCGGCGGGAGCTGGGGGGCGGGTGGGCGCGTGTTCGATCTAGGCCGCGGGCGGGTGTGCGCCTGTTCATCCAGGCGGCGGCGGGACCCGGGGGGCAGGTGGGCGCGTGTTCGATCTAGGCCGTGGGCGGGTGGGCGCCTGTTCATCCAGGCGGCGGAGGGAGCCGGCGGCAAAAGCGGCCTCCGGCAGCCCCCACCGGCAGTGAATGAATGCGCGCCTGTGCGACCCGTGCGATTCAGCGCTCAAGGCAGTCACATGCCGTGACGTCGGGCGTCGTGACGTCACGCCATGAGCGCCGAATCGCACGGGTCGCACAGGCGCGCATTCATTCACTGCCGGTGGAGGCTGCCGGAGGCCGCTTTCGCCGCCGGCTCCCTCCGCCTGGATGAATGCGCGCCTGTGCGACCCGGCCCGCGGCCTAGATCGAACACGCGCCCTCCCGCCGCCGCCTGCAACCAACGCGCGCCCACCTGCCCCCCGGCTCCCGCCGCCGCCTGGATGACCGCATGCCTGGGGGATTCGGAAAGTGACAGGTATTTACATATTTTTGGTTTTTTGTTTTTTACACTTCCTGGTACCTGTCATTTCAAATGACATTTGAAATGACAGGCACCAGTGCACCCAGGTTACTGTATAGGCGCTGTATTAAGCGCCTATACAGTAAAATGGGTTGCGCGGGCCTAACCCTTCCCTAACGCTTCACAGATGCGGCATGCATTTGCATGCAATTAGAAGAGAGTATCGAGTGCTAGGTGAAGAGAACTGTGCGTGCGGGGAACGAGGGTGCGCCTGGCAATGCCGCACTGTTTCTACCGCGGCCTTAGAGTATCGACCTGCTAGTGTGTACAGAAGGCTCACAGGTCTTTGGTTTCCTATAGAGAGCCCCATCACCTAAAAGGGGTATTAAACTTAAAAATCTGTCTCACTGCAACTTAATATGAGAAGGACCTTCTGGCAGGGAGTGCAGGATGAGGCATCACTTCTGAAAGAAAACTCCTTTGGGCAAGGCCGGGAGGCCCTACCAGAGTGTGGGAAAACATACATCCTTACTCTCTGACTGCTTCCTGAGTGTTAGTAAGGCTGGGCTAAGAAGACTGAGGCATCTGATCCAGAACCTCCTGCTGAGAGGGACTAAGGCAGAGCTTTCCAAACTTTTCATGTTGGTGACACACTTTTTAGACAAACATAATTTCGGGACACAGTAATTCAGTCTACTAGCAAACCAGAGGTTAAAGGTTAAACGAACAAAATGTATTTTGACAATTTACGTATGTTTCCTTAAATATATACATAATAAAATGTTTCACGACACAACCTATCTTGTGAAAACCTTTCATTTATATTAAAAATATATAATATTCCAAGATTAATGTTATTGTTATAATTTATGAATAACAATAATAAAACAAAGTTATTGTGTTATTCAATTTACCTCTTTAATGAGATATGAGCTTGATGGGATGAACACAGCTTTTGAATATTTGGTGTTAATAAAGTCCAAAGGGTCTTCTGCGTAATTTTAAAAAGCTGGCCAGTTTCACACTATAAAATTATTGATAGCCTCATTCAACTAATTATATATGGCTATGAGAGTGAAGTCTGGAATTTATAGGAAGGGACAGAATGTCAATATAAATCCTGCACCTCCAGTTCTGTAACTCTGTGCATCCACTGAAATTCCCCCAAACAATGGAGCTTGAATGTTTCCCTTACAGCTCATCATACTGAAAGATATTTTCAAATGCTGGTGTCACCTCACAGTAAGCGCAGCACAAACACCTTCCACTGCCAGGCACATTGTGAACTAAAATAAAACCTCGCAAAAAAAGACACTCAAAATCTATACTGCAATCCCATTGTAACATAACAGTAATAACACCAAGGACTCAAACAACAATAACCCTACCTGTGAAAAAGCAAAGGTAAATATTACACTGGGTCCTAGAATACCAATACACCACCTACTGAGGAAACAAAACAAACCAGATTGCTATAGATCCCTATGCTAGCAGAATCTCTCATAATGGTCACACACACAGAGCAGAGACAGACCCTCACCAAATACAGAATACAAAATAAAGGAGCACAAATTAGACAAAAACTGAAATGGAAACCCCAAGAAGCCAGACTCTGTGTATTAACAATGGAAAAATAGAACCACCATTCCTCATAAAACAAATAAAATCAAGAAACAAAGCATCAGTTATAATTGTAAAACCATACTAATAAAAGAATATTTTAAAACTACTGATAAATAGAATTTCTATTAATTAAAATCATATACATTTTTTAGAATTTCCCAAACACCAATAAAATATTTCAAAACAGCACATTTATCAAATAACACCCAATAATTAAAACTAATAAGGATTTTAAAAAGCCCCTGCTGTCCATACGTAGGAGCTCTTGATTTCCAGTCACCCTGATATTGTCCAGGATTAAGAGGTTATCCTCTCTCACTCAGACTCACATGTCCATTCTCTCTCACACATACACTGTCACATACATACACATTCATGCTCTTATACCCACCATAACCTCTCGCTCTCACAGACACTGACACACTCTCAGGCTCTAAGACACTCTCTCCCCCTCCACACACACCCCCCACACAAACTCTTACTCCCCTGGATTTTCTCATACACACTCTCTCTGGCTCCCTCACATACACACAAACACACACACCCAGGCAAGCTCCCAGTCATTCTCACACACTGAAACTGACCCCCAGGCAGGCTCCCATTCATTTTCACACCACTCCCTCACCATTCCCCAGGCATGCACACATTCATTCTCACACACACAGACCCCCAGGCAGGCACCAATTCATTCTCACACACACACATATACTACACACTGGCCGGCACCTATTCTCACAAATACAAACCCCAGGAAGACACCCATACATTCTCATACACAGACACACCCTCAGGCAGGCACCCATGCATTCACACACATACACCCCTAGGCAGACTCCCATTCATACGCATGCACACTAAAGGCAGACCCCCTCTCTTTCTTTTGCCAGCAACCTCAGAGCCTCTCTCATTCCTCTGCTGCCACTGTCACTGATGCCGCATGGCTATTGGGGAGGCGCTGATTGCTGCTATTGGCACTGAAGCCCATTCTGCTGCCTCCTCTGTGCAGGCCCCGTGGGTTTCCACTTCCTCCATGTTGATCTCGTACATTGTGAGATCCGCATAGAGAAAGTGCTACTCTTGCACATTACCAAAGATTACATGTGGCAATCAGTAAAAAGTAATTTATTTCTTTTTTTTTTACCTTTGCTGTCTGAACTTAGTTTTCTAATCGGTTGGTCACAGGCTTTTTTGTTCCACCTCCCCTTTCTTATTTTTTTGCCAATTCCTTTCATATTGTCTTTTTTTCTATTTCTTTTCTCTCCATCTGTCTTCTTCCCTCAAACATTGTCAGGTTCTCATTCTCACATGCTTTCTCTCTCTCTCTCTCTCACACACACACACACAGACACACACACACACACACACACGCTCTCTCTCATACAATCATTCATACAGTCTCTCTCTTGCAAATGCTGTCTGACTCTCACACACCCAGGCTCTCTCTCACTCCCACATGCTGTCTTGCTCAAGCACAGGCTCTCACTGTCACATACTGTCTCTCATATAATCATTCATACACAGTCTCTCTCTTGCACATGCTGTCTGACTCTCACACACCCAGGCTCTCTCTCACTCCCTCATGCTGTCTTGCTCAAGCACAGGCTCTCACTATCACATGCTGTCTCTCGCACACACATACAGGTTCTCACATGCTGTCTCTGCAAACATTCAGGTCCTCACTCCCACACCCAATCTCTCAACGCACCTCATACACGCAACCCAATCTCTCAACGCACCTCATACACGCAACCCAATCTCTCAACGCACCTCATACATGCACACAATCTCTCAACTCATCTCATGCACACACTCTACGGGCCCTCAACCTCTCTCTTACCTCTGGGCCTCCTCTTCACGGGTCGCTGCAGGATGGGCTCTGCAGCGGCCCTGATCTTTTCGGACCGATCCGCAGTGGGGGCCGCCTCCTCTTCTCACACGCTGTAACGACGCTGCTCCTCTTCTGCACGTGGCTGATGCTCCTCCCCCTTTCTGCCCGTGCGGCTCCGGCAACATTTTCCTTCCGAGGCTGCGTGGGCAGGAAGGAGACGGAGCATCTGCACGTTTCGACGTGACCTTGTTCTTCAGGCCGTGGTGAGGTGAGCTCCACCACGGCCATGCCGATCTTCCTGCTGTGTGTCCGCGGCACACAGCACAGCGATTCTTTACTGCTCAGCCGCCAGTGGGATGAGGTCCACCGGCGGCCGCATTGGCTCCCACTTGCCGGTGTGTCACGTGCACCGGGCTTGCGTGACACACCGGCACACCTCAGGCGACACAGTAAAGTGTCGCGACACACACTTTGGAAAGCTCTGGACTAAGGGGATGGACAGCTCTTATCTAAAATATATTCTAATGTCAGGGACAGTGGCTTCTAGTGGCCAGACCGGGCGGGGGCGGGGGGGGGGGGGGAAATCTGCCAAACCTGCAAGAAGCTTGTCCTCTTGTACTCTGGGTGGGTCAGGTCTCCACCTCCTTCCTGTGTTGCTCTGCTGGGACTGCACACTTGATGGCCTCTTGGCTACTAAGTATAATGTCAGCACAGCAGCTTGGGGGGAGGGGAGTAAACAGTGGTGATATGTGCCTGAGCAGCCCTATTACTAGCTGCGTCCTGCACTGTGTTCCTCTCCTCCCCTCGGGCCTGCCACAGGGGCCAGAAAGACAGCTGTTAGTGATTAGTGCCGGCCCAGTCTTTTTTCTGCCCCTGGGACTGTAGCATTCTAAGTGTTTGCCCAGTACTTTCCCTTTCCCTGTCCAGGCCAACCTCAGTATTCCCCACTCTGTCACCCCTTCCTTTCCTCCGGGCCTCCACCATCATCCCTTCCCCCTCAATCTACCGATGTCCTCCTCTCTGTTCTTGCCTCCTTTCCCAGGCTAGTTGCATTATCCCCTTCTCTGTCTCCCCATTCCCTTTCAAACCAACGTCAGTATCCCTCTTCCCCATCCCCCTCTTTGTTCCCACCTCTCCCTCCAGCCAGCAGCAATATTTCCCTCTTCCTCACACTCTCCCCAGGAACAGAACACAACTAATATCCTTCTGCCTGTCATCCAGACACCTCCTGTCTTCCTGTTCCCTTCTTCGCCCAACAGTATTAACATCCCAGTTCAAATTACTTGCTCTCCTGAAGCCTTTTCCTACCGGGTGGCCTTCACTGCTCTCTGAGCTCTCCTCCCAAGCCTCCTTTATCAGCTGCTGCAGTAGAACATCCCTTTCCATATGCTCAGTTTTTGGCTTTCTAGCACTCACTGGATCAGTCGGGGTCCTTTGGCAGACAGCAATACTTGCTTTGTTGTCAGCCTGCCCTGCCTCTATATGGCACGTGCTTAGCACTGTGCCTGCCATTAGTCTTGGGAAGGAGGGAAGTTGTGGCAGCCACGGCATAGAGGTCCTAATGAGGCTGGCAGTGGAAGTGACGACACAGCGTTGTCATTTGGGTCTGGGACCATGGCCATGGGCAAAGGCTATTTACAGCACTACTTTCTTGAAGTACCTGCTGCAGACACTGCTCAGGAAGATTCGAGGGGAACACTGTGCAGCATTTCTAGTGTCCCTAACCCTCCTCTGTTGACTCCACCTTCTGCTGACTCTGCAATTTCCTGCCCCTGCATCACAGCAACAGAGAGGAGAGTGGGAGCAGGTAGCAGATGGTTTTCCAGTTAGAACTTCTTCTCGCCTGACTCTGCCTGAGTTTTCCTCCTGCTACAATATCTTTTTATCTTGGGTAGTCCTAGTCTTTTCACTTCTATCATCAGTTGTGCTACTTGTGCTTGCTGTAGGTCCTATGGAGGAAATGCTTTGCCTATTCATTTAACCATTGTTGCCAACACTGCTTCAGCTACAGTATATTTTGCTCCCAGAGGCATGAAGGAATTTGAAGCAGTTGCTGGTAGCGGTTAGGGATTTGTAGTCTTACAATCAGATCGATACTCTAGGCCGCGGTAGAAACAGTGCGGCAGTGTCAGGCGCACCCTCGTTGCCCGCACGCACAGTTCTCTTCACCTACCGCTCGATACTCTCTTCAAATTGCATGCAAATGCATGCCACGTCTGCGAAGTGTTAGGGAAGCGTTAGGCCCGCGCAACCCATTTTACTGTATAGAGCACCTATACAGTATCCTGGGTTCGCGGGCCTAACACTTCACGGCCGTGCTGGTATCTAAGAACATAAGAACATAAGAAAATGCCATACTGGGTCAGACCAAGGGTCCATCAAGCCCAGCATCCTGTTTCCAACAGTGGCCAATCCAGGCCATAAGAACCTGGCAAGTACCCAAAAACCAAGTCCACTCCATGTAACCATTGCTAATGGCAGTGGCTATTCTCCAAGTGAACTTAATAGCAGGTAATGGACTTCTCCTCCAAAAACTTATCCAATCCTTTTTTAAACACAGCTATACTAACTGCACTAACCACATTCGCTGGCAACAAATTCCAGAGTTTAATTGTGCGTTGAGTGAAAAAGAACTTTCTCCGATTAGTTTTAAATGTGCCCCATGCTAACTTCATGGAGTGCCCCCTAGTCTTTCTACTATCCGAAAGAGTAAATAACCGATTCACATCTACCCGTTCTAGACCTCTCATGATTTTAAACACCTCTATCATATCCCCCCTCAGTCGTCTCTTCTCCAAGCTGAAAAGTCCTAACCTTTTTAGTCTTTCCTCATAGGGGAGTTGTTCCATTCCCCTTATCATTTTGGTAGCCCTTCTCTGTACCTTCTCCATCGCAATTATATCTTTTTTGAGATGCGGCGACCAGAATTGTACACAGTATTCAAGGTGCGGTCTCACCATGGAGCGATACAGAGGCATTATGACATTTTCCGTTTTATTCACCATTCCTTTTCTAATAATTCCCAACATTCTGTTTGCTTTTTTGACTGCCGCAGCACACTGCACCGACGATTTCAGTGTGTTATCCACTATGACACCTAGATCTCTTTCTTGGGTTGTAGCACCTAATATGGAACCCAACATTGTGTAATTATAGCATGGGTTATTTTTCCCTATATGCATCACCTTGCACTTATCCACATTAAATTTCATCTGCCATTTGGATGCCCAATTTTCCAGTCTCACAAGGTCTTCCTGCAATTTATCACAATCTGCTTGTGATTTAACTACTCTGAACAATTTTGTGTCATCTGCAAATTTGATTATCTCACTCGTCGTATTTCTTTCCAAATCATTTATAAATATATTGAACAGTAAGGGTCCCAATACAGATCCCTGAGGCACTCCACTGTCCACTCCCTTCCACTGAGAAAATTGCCCATTTAATCCTACTCTCTGTTTCCTGTCTTTTAGCCAGTTTGCAATCCACGAAAGGACATCGCCACCTATCCCATGACTTTTTACTTTTCCTAGAAGCCTCTCATGAGGAACTTTGTCAAACGCCTTCTGAAAATCCAAGTATACTATATCTACCGGTTCACCCTTATCCACATGTTTATTAACTCCTTCAAAAAAGTGAAGCAGATTTGTGAGGCAAGACTTGCCCTGGGTAAAGCCATGCTGACTTTGTTCCATTAAACCATGTCTTTCTATATGTTCTGTGATTTTGATGTTTAGAACACTTTCCATTATTTTTCCTGGCACTGAAGTCAGGCTAACCGGTCTGTAGTTTCCCGGATCGCCCCTTGAGCCCTTTTTAAATATTGGGGTTACATTTGCTATCCTCCAGTCTTCAGGTACAATGGATGATTTTAATGATAAGTTGCAAATTTTTACTAATAGGTCTGAAATTTCATTTTTTAGTTCCTTCAGAACTCTGGGGTGTATACCATCCGGTCCAGGTGATTTACTACTCTTCAGTTTGTCAATCAGGCCTACCACATCTTCTAGGTTCACCGTGATTTGATTCAGTCCATCTGAATCATTACCCATGAAAACCTTCTCCATTACGGGTACCTCCCCAACATCCTCTTCAGTAAACACCGAAGCAAAGAAATCATTTAATCTTTCCGCGATGGCCTTATCTTCTCTAAGTGCCCCCATTAACCCCTCGATCATCTAACGGTCCAACTGACTCCCTCACAGGCATTCTGCTTCGGATATATTTTAAAAAGTTTTTACTGTGAGTTTTTGCCTCTACAGCCAACTTCTTTTCAAATTCTCTCTTAGCCTGTCTTATCAGTGTCTTACATTTAACTTGCCAATGTTTATGCTTTATCCTATTTTCTTTTGTTGGATCCTTCTTCCAATTTTTGAATGAAGATCTTTTGGCTAAAATAGCTTCTTTCACCTCCCCTTTTAACCATGCTGGTAATCGTTTTGCCTTCTTTCCACCTTTCTTAATGTGTGGAATACATCTGGATTGTGCTTCTAGAATGGTATTTTTTAACAATGACCACGACTCTTGGACATTTTTTACTTTTGTAGCTGCTTCTTTCAGTTTTTTTCTAACAATTTTTCTCATTTTATCAAAGTTTCCCTTTTGAAAGTTTAGCACGAGAGCCTTGGATTTGCACACTGTTCCTTTTCCAGTCATTAAATCAAATTTGATCATATTTTGATCACTATTGCCAAGCGGCCCCACCACCGTTACCTCTCTCACCAAGTCCTGTGCTCCACTGAGAATTAGATCTAAAATTGCTTCCTCTCTCGTCGGTTCCTGAACCAATTGCTCCATAAAGCTATCATTTATTCCATCCAGGAACGTTATCTCTCTAGCGTGACCCGATGATACATTTACCCAGTCTATATTGGGATAATTGAAGTCTCCCATTATTACTGCACTACCAATTTGGTTAGCTTCCCTAATTTCTCTTAGCATTTCACTGTCCATCTCACCATCTTGACCAGGTGGATGGTAGTATACCCCTATCACTGTAGTCTTCCCTGACACACAAGGGATTTCTACCCATAAAGATTCAATTTTGTATTTAGTCTCATGCAGGATGTTTATCCTGTTGGACTCTATGCCATCCCGGACATAAAGCGCCACACCTCCTCCCGAGTGCTCCTCTCTGTCATTGCGATATAATTTGTACCCCGGTATAGCACTGTCCCATTGGTTATCCTCTTTCCACCATGTCTCTGAGATGCCAATTAAGTCTATGTCATCATTTACTGCTATACATTCTAATTCTCCCATCTTACTACTTAGACTTCTGGCATTAGCATACAAACATTTCAAAGTTTGTTTTTTGTTTGTATGTTTATTCTGCTTTTTAATTGATAGGGATAAGTTAGAATTTTTTTAGCTCAGGTGAGTTTTTAGTTACAGGCACTTGGACTACTTTTCTAATTATTGGAACCTCACTGTCGGGATGCCCTAATTCTAATGCATCATTAGTATCCTTTAAAGATACCTCTCTCAGAACCATGCGCTGCTGAGCAACTGTCGGCTTTCCCCTTTGTTCTAGTTTAAAAGCTGCTCTATCTCCTTTTTAAAGGTTAGCGCCAGCAGTCTGGTTCCACCCTGGTTAAGGTGGAGCCCATCCCTTCGGAAGAGACTCCCCCTTCCCCAAAAGGTTTCCCAGTTCCTAACAAAACTGAATCCCTCTTCCTTGCACCATCGTCTCATCCACGCATTGAGACTCCGGAGCTCTGCCTGCCTCTGGTGACCTGCGCGTGGATCTGTCATTTCAAATGTCATTTCAAATGACATTTGAAATGACAGGTACCAGGAAGTGGACAGTTATGTTCCCCGATGCTCGGCAAACTTTCCCCCAGCCCCCGCTCACCTGCCCTGGCTCCGTCCGGTCTCCGGTGCAGCCCCAGTCCTGTCTCCTCCTCCCGAAGCAAAAAAAAACAAAACCCGAAAAAGTAGCAAGGCTCGGGCCTGCTACGATAGTCCCTTCTCCCTTCTCCTCTCCTCCCGATTTCGGCGCTCATCGCACGGGCATTCATTCACTGCCGGCGGGGGCCGTGCATTCATCCAGGCAGAGGGAGCCGGAGGCCGCTTTCTCCGCCGGCTCCCTCTGCCTGGATGAATGCACGCCCACCTGGCTGCCTTGAGCGCCGAAATCGGGAGGAGAGGAGAAGGGAGAAGGGACTACTGTAGCAGGCCCGAGCCTTGCTACTTTTTCGGGGTTGGTTTTTTTTGCTTCGGGAGGAGGGGACAGGACTGGGGCTGCACCGGAGATCGGACGGGGCCTTGAGCGCCGAAATCGCCCCCTTTGTACACTTTATTCCCGTTTTAATTTTCGAACACCACACTAACACCAAATAGAGGGTAGGCGGTAAACTAACAGGTTAAGGACGCGGAAAAATAGCGGGTTACAAAGGAGATAATCTGAGCGCGCGTCACAGTATCGGAGGGGAATAGCTAATTCCTTCATTAAACAGCTAATTTGTTCATTTACATATCATATACATGCTGTGTGCGGAAAGGGTTATGCGTCTGTTTTAAGAAGAGCTAAGGACGCGTGAAACTGGAGACTGTATCGCTGGATCGCCTTACGCGTCCGAATTGTGCGCTCCCAGCACATTACAGACGGGAAATCTTCAACCGCACGTTACAGTATCGACCTGAATGTAGTGTAGTACTATGTACAGCAGTACCAGAGTGGAAACACACAGGCAACAGAGTGAATAGCACAGACACACTTTTGTTACAAAATATGCCACATACTATCCACTTGTTCACTATGAATATGTAGACTTCCACAAGTAAATGATAGAGATTATGGAAAAAGAGTCACACATGTACATTGTACTAAGTTCATAAGGACTCCTTTTTGACACACAGAAAATCAGAGAATAAAGAAAAGAGAGGCTGGAGTTTTTCTTGCTCAGTGGTCACTGTTCGTTGACACTGCAGCTGTTGAAATAGAATCAGATCTCTCTCTGCAGTGCGAGTGCACACAGACACTCTTACTCCTGCCCATTCAGTGATACAGTAACTCTGCCACTGAACAGATTCAATTTCAGTGACACTGCGAGGACAGGCAAGTGCCCAGCCTTCCTTGCTTTAAACTTCTCCTTTCAAAATCTTTCTTAAAACGTTTTGTGACCCAGCTCTGCCCGTCACTATAGTTTCTCCTGAATTTTCTAGCCTAGGCAATGGGAGAGGGTTTTTGTATTTTAGGAACCCTCCCCATGCTTTATCCCCACCTTTATGTGGGAGACTTGAAGGGATTATAGAAATGCCCCCAGAATCGGAGGGTGAAGCATTGAGAGGGAAGGTGATTAGTGAAGACAGAAGGAGGTCTTTGCCATCCCCCAGGTGGGCTAACGAGAAGGTTTCTCCGCTTTCCAGTGGAGGAGACCAAGGGAATAGATTTTTTTGGAGTTCTGAGGAATTTTTGCTACATTGGAAGTTAAGTAGACCCAGTTCCTACAGAACGGATTGCCCCCGGTATATGGATGGACTGGATTTGATTCTTTTTACCTTTGCTGAAGGAGTGAAGCAAGAGATAAAGAGGTCTCAGATTTTTGTACATTTCAACAGAAATGGCTGCATTGAATTTGACTTTAAACACTAGTTTTTGGACTGAGGGGATTTTTCCATTTTTCCCAGTTTTTTTTCTAATGCTAGAGCTGCAATGGGGATATCAAGCCCTAAGAGGGGAAGGACTGCTCGATATGGATGAAGGTGCAAGGGAGCAAGGAGCTACAAGTGTCATGGCCGCTGGTCGCGGCGGTCTGCGACCGGGGCCAAAGACTCACCCGAGACGTCGGGCCGCCTCCGGGAACCCCACAGAGGCAGGCAGGCCTTTGTTCTGATGCCTTCGCGGCCGCTGCTGCTGCTGCTGGGCCCAGCCGCTGGTGCTCTCTCTCGGCTGGGCTGACTCCTCCCCCTCTGATCTCCCTAGAGCCACGCGCAGCAGTGACTATTCATTTA
The DNA here is from genome assembly GCF_901001135.1 of Rhinatrema bivittatum. NCBI lineage: Eukaryota > Metazoa > Chordata > Amphibia > Gymnophiona > Rhinatrematidae > Rhinatrema > Rhinatrema bivittatum. The sequence goes on along the minus strand of NC_042616.1, from coordinate 47,340,876 downwards.
AAGGGGCCGCAACAGGAAATGGTTGTGGCTCCTTCTTGTGCACTCCACCTTCCGGATTACTATTAAGGTAAAGGTCTGCTCCTCAGACCTTGCCTTCGCTTCTTGGCTCATAATTGGTGGTTCTGTGCTCCAGGTCCTGTCTCCTCTGTTCCTGGTTTTGCTTCGCTCCCAGTTAATTGGATTTCTTCTGGCGTTGACCCATCGGCTGGCTACCGACCATTCTTCTGGCGTTGACCCTTGTACTAACTTCCGACCATTCTTCGAGCTTCGGCTCCTGGACTGACTTTTTGACCTGCTGGAGGCGCCAGCTATCTGGGCTATACAACCTGCAGGAGGCGCCTACATCCAGATTCCTTCTCAATCTTCAAGGCTCTACCTGACTCCAGCCTCGCCTTCCGACGGCAGGGATCCAGGAAGGTTACTCTCTCTTGGGTGGTGCCAGCTCTTCCTCAGACCAAGGGTCCACCTTCAGAATCATAACAACAAGGAAGGGACGCATCGATACAGGGACAATGTTATTTTTGATATTAGAACATAAGAACTGCCATGCTGGGTCAGACCAAGGGTCCCATCAAGCCCAGCATCCTGTTTCCAACAGTGGCCAATCCAGGCCACAAGAACCTGGCAAGTACACACACACCAAGAAGATCTCATGCTACTGATGCAATTAAGAGCAGTGGCTATTCCCTAAGTCAACATGATTTATAGCAGTTAATGGATTTCTCCTACAAGAACTTATCCAAACCTTTTTTGAACCCAGCTACACTAACAGCACTAACCACATCCTTTGGCAACAAATTCCAGAGCTTAATTGTGCGTTGAGTGAAAGAATTTTCTCCGATTAGTCTTAAATGTGCTACTTGCTAACTTCATGGAGTGCCCCCTAGTCCTTCTATTTTCCAAAAGTGTAAATAACCGATTCACCTCTACTCGTTCAAGACCTCTCATGATTTTAAAGACCTCCTCTCCAAGCTGAACAGCTGTTACGACTGGGCTCCGGTCAGGAGTCGTGAACACCACCCAGAAGGGTGGCTCCAGATTGAGAGAGACAAGAATGGCTGATACAGGGTCTGGGTCCAGGCTGGGTCAGGGCAGGCGGCAGATAGCAGTGTCTGGGTCCAGGCTGGGTCAGGGCAGGCGGCAGAAAGCAGTGTCTAGGTTCAGGCTGGGTCAGGGCAGGCGGCAGATAGCAGTGTCTAGGTTCAGGCTGGGTCAGGGCAGGCGGCAGATAGCAGTGTCTAGGTTCAGGCTGGGTCAGGGCAGGCGGCAGATAGCAGTGTCTAGGTTTAGGCTGAGTCAGGGCAGGCGGCAGATAGCAGTGTCTAGGTTCAGGCTGGGTCAGGACACAGTAAGCAGGGCAAGGCAGGTCAGAAGGCCCGTAGGCCACACGCACACACAGAAGGCCCGTAGGTCACACACACACATAGAAGGCCCGTAGGCCACACACACACCGTAAGCAGAGCAAGGCAGGTCAGAAGGCCCGTAGGCCACACATACACAGAAGGCCCGTAGGCCACACACACACATAGAAGGCCCGTAGGCCACACACACACCGTAAGCAGAGCAAGGCAGGTCAGAAGGCCCGTAGGCCACACATACACAGAAGGCCCGTAGGCCACACAAGGCAAGGCAAGGAAAAGGCCCGAAGGCCGCGCAGGGCAAGGCAAGGAAAGGCCCGAAGGCCGCGCAGGGCAAGGCAAGGAAAGGCCCGAAGGCCGCGCAGGGCTAGAGCAGGGAGCCCAGGTGAGCTCGATGCCGAAGCACCGAGGCAACTGTCAGGCAGGGTTATAAGGACACACCCAGAGCATAGAGTGGACAGAGGAGATGGACGGGGCCTGTCCGGAAAGCCAGCACTAGAGGGACCCCTTGTGGTGAGGTGGTTGCACTGCAGCCAAAACTGTAACAGTACCCCCTCCTCAAGGCCTCCCCCTCCTCCTGGGTCCCATCTTAGCAGGGGGTACTCAAAGATGAAATCTGGCCCCTCCGAGGGCAACATCAGCTGGAGCAATTCAACAGGCTCAGATGGCTGAGTCAGAAAGTCTGTAAGTGGTACCGGTTTGAGCCCCTCCGGGGGTGGCAGCAGGACCGGTTGAGCAGGCTCTTCTCGGGGTAGTGCAGCAGGCTCGGACCCCTCTCGGGGCGATGAAGCAGGTTCGGACCCCTCTCGGGGCGATGAGGCAGGCTCGGACCCCTCTCGGGGCGATGAGGCAGGCTCGGACCCCTCTCGGGGCGATGAGGCAGGCTCGGACCCCTCTCGGGGCGATGAGGCAGGTTCGGACCCCTCTCGGGGCGATGAGGCAGGTTCGGACCCCTCTCGGGGCGATGAGGCAGGTTCGGACCCCTCTCGGGGCGTTGTAGCAGGTTCGGACCCCTCTCGGGGCGATGAAGCAGGTTCGGACCCCTCTCGGGGCGATGAAGCAGGCTCGGACCCCTCTCGGGGCGTTGAAGCAGGTTCGGACCCCTCTCGGGGCGATGAAGCAGGTTCGGACCCCTCTCGGGGCGATGAAGCAGGCTCGGACCCCTCTCGGGGCGATGAAGCAGGCTCGGACCCCTCTCGGGGCGATGAGGCAGGCTCGGACCCCTCTCGGGGCGATGAGGCAGGTTCGGACCCCTCTCGGGGCGATGAGGCAGGCTCGGACCCCTCTCGGGGCATTGTAGCAGGTTCGGACCCCTCTCGGGGCATTGTAGCAGGCTCGGACCCCTCTCGGGGCGATGAAACAGGCTCGGACCCCTCTCGGGGCGATGAAACAGGCTCGGACCCCCCTCGGGGCGTTGTAGCAGGTTCGGACCCCTCTCGGGGCGTTGTAGCAGGTTCGGACCCCTCTCGGGGCGATGAAGCAGGCTCGAACACCACTCCGGGCGTTGTAGCAGGTTCGGACCCCTCTCGGGGCGATGTAGCATGTTCGGACCCCTCTCGGGGCGATGAAGCAGGCTCGGACCCCTCTCGGGGCGATGAAGCAGGCTCGGACCCCTCTCCGAGCGTTGTAGCAGGTTCGGACCCCTCTTGGGGCATGGTAGCAGGTTCGGACCCCTCTCGGGGCGATGAAGCAGGCTCGAACACCTCTCCGGGCGTTGTAGCATGTTCGGACTCCTCTCGGGGCGATGAAGCAGGCTCGGACCCCTCTCGGGGCGATGAAGCAGGCTCGGACCCCTCTCCGAGCGTTGTAGCAGGTTCGGACCCCTCTCGGGGCGATGTAGCATGTTCGGACCCCTCTCGGGGCGATGAAGCAGGCTCGGACCCCTCTCCGAGCGTTGTAGCAGGTTCGGACCCCTCTCGGGGCGATGTAGCATGTTCGGACCCCTCTCGGGGCGATGAAGCAGGCTCGGACCCCTCTCGGGGCGATGAAGCAGGCTCGGACCCCTCTCGGGGCGATGAAGCAGGCTCGGACCCCTCTCAGAGCGTTGTAGCAGGTTCGGACCCCTCTCGGGGCATGGTAGCAGGTTCGGACCCCTCTCGGGGCGATGAAGCAGGCTCGAACACCTCTCCGGGCGTTGTAGCATGTTCGGACCCCTCTCGGGGCGATGAAGCAGGCTCGGACCCCTCTCGGGGCGATGAAGCAGGCTCGGACCCCTCTCCGAGCGTTGTAGCAGGTTCGGACCCCTCTCGGGGCGATGTAGCATGTTCGGACCCCTCTCGGGGCGATGTAGCATGTTCGGACCCCTCTCGGGGCGATGAAGCAGGCTCGGACCCCTCTCCGAGCGTTGTAGCAGGTTCGGACCCCTCTCCGAGCGTTGTAGCAGGTTCGGACCCCTCTCGGGGTGATGAAGCAGGCTCGAACACCTCTCCGGGCGTTGTAGCAGGTTCGGACCCCTCTCGGGGCGATGAAGCAGGCTCGGACCCCTCTCGGGGCGATGAAACAGGCTCGAACACCTCTCCGGGCGTTGTAGCAGGTTCGGACCCCTCTCGGGGCGATGTAGCAGGCTCGGACCCCTCTCGGGGCGATGAAGCAGGCTCGGACCCCTCTCGGGGCGATGAAGCAGGCTCGGACCCCTCTCCGGGCGTTGTAGCAGGCTCGGACCCCTCTCCGGGCGTTGTAGCAGGTTCGGACCCCTCTCCGGGCGTTGTAGCATGTTCGGACCCCTCTCGGGGCGATGAAGCAGGCTCGGACCCCTCTCGGGGCGATGAAGCAGGCTCGGACCCCTCTCCGAGCGTTGTAGCAGGCTCGAACACCTCTCCGGGCGTTGTAGCAGGTTCGGACCCCTCTCGGGGTGATGAGGCAGGCTTGGACCCCTCTCGGGGCGATGAAGCAGGCTCGAACACCTCTCCGGGCGTTGTAGCAGGTTCGGACCCCTCTCGGGGCGATGAAGCAGGCTCGAACACCTCTCCGGGTGTTGTAGCAGGCTCGGACCCCTCTCGGGGCGATGTAGCAGGTTCGGACCCCTCTCGGGGCGATGTAGCAGGCTCGGACCCCTCTCGGGGCGATGAAACAGGCTCGGACCCCTCTCCGAGCGTTGTAGCAGGTTCGGACCCCTCTTGAGGCATGGTAGCAGGTTCGGACCCCTCTCGGGGTGATGAAGCAGGCTCGGACCCCTCTCGGGGCGATGAAACAGGCTCGGACCCCTCTCCGAGCATTGTAGCAGGTTCGGACCCCTCTTGGGGCATGGTAGCAGGTTCGGACCCCTCTCGGGGCGATGAAGCAGACTCAGACCTTTCTCCGAGCGTTGTAGCAGGTTCGGACCCCTCTCGGGGCGATGAAGCAGGTTCAGATGGCAGAGCAGCAAGGTTAGAAGTAGTGTACATGGAAGACACAGACTGTACTGCCAAGGGCTTGAAACCTCGAGCCAAAGTCTGAAGCTCCTGATTTTGTTTCTGGGGGAGCATTTTAGAGAAGGCACAGGCAGTTCTAGGACGTCTAGGGAAGGTGCTCGTTACAGGCTGTTCAGCAGCTGTGGGAAGCAGAGCCCTGCTCGGGTTAATGAGTTCCATCTGTTTTTGTGCCTGATCTCCTAGAACGGAAGTCCTAGAAGTTCTCTTGGCCAGGTAAGTTTTTGGTTTTCTTGGAGTATAAGCTGCTTTTTGGTAAAAAGTTTTGTGACAAGTTATGCTACAACCTTCTGTTAGTAAACTGTCCAGGGTGAAAACATTCCTAGCTGAGCCAGAAGCAGGGCAGAGTGTGATAGCTCTGGCTGAATCTTTCGGAGGAGAAGGTGGCCCGTTAGCTGTGCAGCGGGGGCAGGGTTTGCCTGGAGGCAAAAGACAAGGAAGACAGAGACACTTCCACCAGCCTGGTTTGGGAGAATTGCAATTAAGGCATTCTTGGTATACAGACACATTCCTTTTGTGACAGTTGCTGCAAATCCAGTGCTCCTGGTCCGAGAGCTGACAAGCTAAACAGTTCAGGTACGTAGGATAATTCAGAGTTTGACAAATGGTACAGATAATAAAGCGTGGAGACTCACCGTCTGAATACTGTGTCCTTACTGTCTCTCCCAATGTAAATGGCTTCGGCATACTGTTACGACTGGGCTCCGGTCAGGAGTCGTGAACACCACCCAGAAGGGTGGCTCCAGATTGAGAGAGACAAGAATGGCTGATACAGGGTCTGGGTCCAGGCTGGGTCAGGGCAGGCGGCAGATAGCAGTGTCTGGGTCCAGGCTGGGTCAGGGCAGGCGGCAGAAAGCAGTGTCTAGGTTCAGGCTGGGTCAGGGCAGGCGGCAGATAGCAGTGTCTAGGTTCAGGCTGGGTCAGGGCAGGCGGCAGATAGCAGTGTCTAGGTTCAGGCTGGGTCAGGGCAGGCGGCAGATAGCAGTGTCTAGGTTTAGGCTGAGTCAGGGCAGGCGGCAGATAGCAGTGTCTAGGTTCAGGCTGGGTCAGGACACAGTAAGCAGGGCAAGGCAGGTCAGAAGGCCCGTAGGCCACACGCACACACAGAAGGCCCGTAGGTCACACACACACATAGAAGGCCCATAGGCCACACACACACCGTAAGCAGAGCAAGGCAGGTCAGAAGGCCCGTAGGCCACACATACACAGAAGGCCCGTAGGCCACACACACACATAGAAGGCCCGTAGGCCACACACACACATAGAAGGCCCGTAGGCCACACACACACACCGTAAGCAGAGCAAGGCAGGTCAGAAGGCCCGTAGGCCACACATACACAGAAGGCCCGTAGGCCACACAAGGCAAGGCAAGGAAAAGGCCCGAAGGCCGCGCAGGGCAAGGCAAGGAAAGGCCCGAAGGCCGCGCAGGGCAAGGCAAGGAAAGGCCCGAAGGCCGCGCAGGGCAAGGCAAGGAAAGGCCCGAAGGCCGCGCAGGGCTAGAGCAGGGAGCCCAGGTGAGCTCGATGCCGAAGCACCGAGGCAACTGTCAGGCAGGGTTATAAGGACACACCCAGAGCATAGAGTGGACAGAGGAGATGGACGGGGCCTGTCCGGAAAGCCAGCACTAGAGGGACCCCTTGTGGTGAGGTGGTTGCACTGCAGCCAAAACTGTAACAACAGCCCTAACCTTTTCAGCCTTTCCTCATAGGGGAGCCTGTTCCATCCCCTTTATCATTTTGGTTGCCCTTCTCTGTACCTTCTCCATCGCAACTATATCTTTTTTGAGATGCAGTGACCAGAATTGAATACAGAATTCAAGGTGCGGTCTCACCATGGAGCGATACAGAGGCATTATGACATTTTCCGTTTTATTACCCATTCCCTTCCTAATAATTCCTAGCATTCTGTTTGCTTTTTTGACTGCTGCAGCACACTGAGCTGATGATTTCAAAGTATTATCCACTATGATGCCTAGATCTTTTTCCTGGGTGGTAGCTCCTAATATGGAACCTAACATCGTGTAACTATAGCAAGGGTTATTTTTCCCTATATGCAAAACCTTGCACTTGTCAACATTAAATTTCATCAGCCATTTGGATGCCCAATCTTCCAGTCTCACCAGGTCCTACTGTAATGTATCACAATCCGCTTGTGATTTAACTACTCTGAATAATTTTGTATCATCCGCAAATTTGATAACTTCACTCATCGTATTCCTTTCCACATCATTTATAAATATATTGAAAAGCACCGGTCCAAGTACAGATCCCTGAGGCACTCCACTGTTTACCCTTTTCCACTGAGAAAATTGACCATTAACTCCTACTCTGTTTCCTGTCTTTTAACCAGTTTGTAATCCACGAAAGGACATTGCCTCCTATCCCTTGACTTTTTAGTTTTCTTAGAAGCCTCTCATGAGGGACTTTGTCAAATGCCTTCTGAAAATTCAAATACACTACATCTACCGGTTCACCTTTATCCACATGTTTATTAACCCCTTCAAAAAAATGAAGCAGATTTGTTAGGTAAGACTTCGCTTGTGAGCACCAACGACATAGGAAAATGTGGGAGAGAGGTTCTGCAAGCCAAATTTAGGATTTTAGGAAGAAAGCTGAAACCCAGAACCTCCAGGGTAGCATTCTCTGAAATGCTTCCTGTTCCACATGCAGATCCCCAGAGGCAGGCAGAGCTCCAGAGTCTCAAAGTGTGGATGAGACAATGGTGCAGGGAAAAGGGATTCAGTTTTGTAAGCAACTGGGGAAACATTTGGGAAGGGGGATACTTTTCCGAAAGGATGGATGTTGCGTGTCCTGGCTGCATTGGTGCCGCGACTGGGCCTGCTCACCTCGCTTTGCCCTCCACCAGCTCCGGCTTTGCTTTGGCCGCCAGCCTCCGATGTCCTCGACGCTGTTCTCGGGCGTCCTTGGCTTCCTCCACGCCGCAGGCCTCGCAGTGGAGCTTCCGTTGGGGCTCCAGCCGCCTCTGCCCTGCCCCTAGGTGCGCGTGCAGCCGATGTCCCGAGATTTAAAGGGCCAAGCATAGGAAACCTGACTTGGACGCAAAGTGATGACATCACATGGTTGCCCTATAAGTAGCGAGGCCCTGTCCCCAGAACCTCGCCTTGGCAATCGGGTCGTTCCATCGCTCCCTGTTCAGCTGCTCGCCCCAGATCCAGATCCTGGTTGATCACACCCTGGGACTACCGTTCCGTCCGGTGTCCGTTTCCGTGATGGTTGGAGCCCAAGTCCGGCAGAGCACCTCGTTCAGGTCGACACTTCGGTGTGATAGTTTGCCTGTTCCTTGCTCATGATCTTGTTTTCCAGTGTTTCCTTGTTCCAGCATCTTCCTGCTCCTCGTTCCCTGGTAGTACCTTTTGACCACGTTTGACCGCTGCCTGGAACCGATCTCTGCCTGCCTTCTGGCCACGTTTGACCGCTGCCTGGAACTGACCCTCACTTGCCTTGACTATGCTCGGACTGACCTTGGAACTGACCCTTCCTTTGGCTGACCACTTCTGGACAGATACCCTGGCTTTGACCCTTGCGCTTCATTTGGACACAGTCTTGCTGCCTTCAGTGACCATTAGACCAACCTGCTTGGACACTGTCCGCGGCACTCATCTGGCCAGACCCACAGGCCCTGCCTGTCTTGCCCAGAGAACCATTCTGAACTGTTACTTCCCTAAGGTCTCCAGAGCCTCAAGTTCGGGTCTAGTCCACACCTTCTGCATCAGCCGGGCACCCTTGTTCGTGGTGGGGTCTCCGGGAGACCCTCTGAGGCCCACCTTAGTCCAGGCAGTCCAGGTACCCAAAGGCTCAACCTGCAGAAACTCCGGACTGTTATTGGCGAAGCTCCAGCTAGCCTCTGTCTCCTCGTGTGCTCCGCCTCCTGGTGGCAGGTGCACTCTGGGTCCAACCAGAGGGCCGTACCAATCCTGCACCAGGCCAAGGGTCCACCTCCAGCGCAACAATGGGCTCCACCTTAACCAGAGTGCAACCAAGTTGCTGGCACCTACTTTTAAAAAGGAGATAGAGCAGCTTTTAAACTAGAACAAGGGGGAAAGCAGACAGTCACTCAGCAGTGTATGGTTTGGAGGAATGTATCCTTGAAGGATACTAATGAAGCAGGAGAGTTAGGGCATCCCAACAGAGAGGTTCCAATAAAAGCAAACGTAGTCCATGTGCCTATATGTAAAAAATCACCCGAGCTAAAGATTTCCAAATTATCCCTAACAACTGAAAAGCAGGTTGTTAATACAAACAAAAAACACACTTTGAAATGTCTGTATGCCAATGCCAGAAGTCTAAGAAGTAAGATGGGAGAGTTAGAGTGTACAGCAGTAAATGATGAGATTGACATAACCAATGAGAGAGGGAGCTATTTTAGATTTAATTCTTAGTGGACGCAGGATTTGGTGAGAGAGGTAACGGTGGTGGGGCCACTTGGCAATAGTGATCATAACATGATCAAATTTAAAATAATAACTGGAAGAGGGACAAATTGTAAATCTACAGCTCTAATACTAAATTTTCAAAAGGGAAACTTTGATAAAATGAGGAAAATAGTTTAAAAAAACTGAAAGGAGCAACTGCAAAGGTTAAACGTGTTCAACATGCATGGACATGGTTTAAAAATACAATCCTAGTCACGCAGTCCAGATGTATTCCATGCATTAAGAAAGGTGGAAGGAAGGCAAAACGATTACCAGCATGGTTAAAAGGTGAGGTGAAAGAGACTATTTTAGCCAAAAAAAAATCCTTCAAAAATTGGAAGAAGGATCCATCTGAAGAAAGAAGGATAAAGCATAAACATTGATAAGACAGACGAAGAGAGAATTTGAAATGAAGTTGGCCGTAGAGGCAAGAACTCATAATACAAACTTTTAAAAATATATCCAAAGCAAGAAACCTGTGAGGGAGTAGGTTGGACAGTTAGATGACCGAGATGTTAAAGGGGTTCTTAGAGAAGATAAGGGATTTGTAGAAAGAATAAATGAATTCTTTGCTTTCATGTTTACTAAAGAGGATGTTGGGGAGATACCAATTCTGGAGATGGTTTTCAAGGGTGATGAGTCAGAAGAACTGAACCAAATCACTGCAAACTTGTAAGATTTAGTAGGCCAGATTGACAAACTAAAGAGTAGCAAATCATCTGGACCGGATGGTATGCATCCTAGGGTACTGAAGGAACTAAAAAAATGAAATTTCTGATCTATTAGTTAAAATTTGTAAGCTATCATTAAAATCATCCATTGTACCTGAAGACTGGAGGGTGGCCAATGTAACCCCAATATTTAAAAAGGACTCCAGGGGTGATCTGGGAAACTATAGACCAATGAACCTGACTTCAGTACTGGGAAAAATAGTGGAAACTATTCTAAAGATCAAAATCGTAGAGCATATAGAAAGACATGAATTAATAGAACACAGTCAACATGGATTTAACCAAGGGAAGTCTTGTTCACCATTTTGTCTTGGATTTAGATTTACAAATTGAAATAAAGTGTCATGGAAGTGGACCCCTGTCTTGAGGTAGCCAGCTACCGAAGGACAAGGCCTCTGGACAGGAGGAAGTTGAATGAAGACTTCACCCTGGAAGCATGTAACCCCCCCAGGAGAAGCCTGTTGGAATCCGGCCGCTGGGATTTAGGAGACTCCTCTGAAGACTGAAGAAAGGTCTGGATGCAGGCGCCTCCTGCAGGTCATGGGTTCCAGACGGCTGGCGCCTCCAGCAGGTCGTAGCAGTCTGAGGACGGAGTCGTAGAAGAGTCAAAAAGCCGGTCCGGGGGTTCGGTACACAGACGAGGTCGAAATCCAGTCCAGGGTCTAAGCAGGAGAATGGTCCAAAGCCGTACCAGGATCAAGCCAGGAGAAGACACATCCACCAGTCCAGAAGTCAACAACCAAGAATCAATCCACGGAACAGGGAAGCAGAGAGGGACGAATAACCACGAACAGAGAACGCAGGAGCAAACTCAGGCAGGAACTTCAATACCAAGGCAAGGTCTGAGTATCAGACCTTGCCTTAAATACAGGAAGCCAGGGGAGGAGTCTCAGGGGGAGCCATGACTATTTCCTGTCATGGCTCCTTTAAGAGTACACATTAGCCGCACGCGCGGCTCCTAGAGAAGCAGAGGGGGAGGAGCCGAATCGTTGCGGAGCCATGCTGCCAATCCTGGCCATGGCAGCGGATGTTGGAGGAGGAGGAAGAGGGCTGCCTGCACCCGCAGGCCCTTGACTATGCCCGACGCCTCGAGTCTTCAGGTATTGAGCGACTGCCGGTCCGGAGTAGATTGCGGCTGCCTGTGGCCAGCGGCCATGACACCCGGCCCGGTCGCAGCTTGCCACAGCCGGCGGTGCTAACAGTACCCCCTCCTTTAGGCCTCCCCCTAGAAGGCTTGGGTTTACCAGGTGTGTAGAGTGAAAGTCCTTGAGAAGAGACTTGTCCAGTATATTCTTTGCCGGCTCCCAAGAATTCTCCTCGGGTCCAAATCCCTCCCAAGCTAGGAGGTACTCCCAAGTGGTGCCCCGTTTCCGGACATCCAGAACGTCACGTACTTGATATATGGTTTCGTCCACGGCTCTATGGTGCACCACCTCTGGAGGTCTCCGGGTAGGCCACTTGAGTACTAATGGCTTCAGAAGAGACACATGAAATGAGTTGTGAATTCTCAATGTAGCAGGTAGTCGAAGTTGATAGGTCACCGGACCTAATTGTCGCAGTACCTGGAATGGTCCAAATTCATGGAAGGAACTCTCAATCTGATGTGCCGGGTGCTGAGCCACACCCTCTTCCTAGGATGGAACTGCGGAGCCTGCCGTCAATGGTGATCAGCAAATTTCTTAGCAGAGTGAGCAGCTTTACGTAGCATTTGTTGAGTATGAACCCAAAGCTGTTTCAGCTGAGAAGCCGTTAGCTGAGCTGCCGGTGATGGAACAGGCAGTGGTACTGGCCTGGGCTGCCTACCAAAGACAATCTGAAAAGGGGATGCACCCGTAGAAGTACCAGCATGTGAATTGTGAGAGAATTCCGCCCAGGACAGAAGGGACACCCAATCGTCTTGTCGGGAATTGACGTAAAGCCGCAGAAATTGTTTCAACGTACGGTTGGTACGTTCCGCCTAACCATTAGCCTAAGGATGGAACGCCATGGTAGAGTCCAGAGAAATCCGGAATTTCTTGCAGAGGTTGAGCCAGTATCAAGCCGTGAACTGAGGAGCCCGGTCAGAGGTGATGTGTTGAGGCAGTCCGTGGAGGCGAAAAATGTGAAGCATGAACAATTGAGCCAGTCGTGGAGCAGACGGGAGGGAGGGGAGTGAAATGAAGTGGGCCATTTTAGAAAAGCGATCTACCACTACCCATATCACCGTGTTGCCTTCAGATGGTGGAAGTTCCACTATAAAATCTGTGGAGATATGTGTCCAAGGTTTAGTGGGAATGGGTAATGGTTGTAGCAGGCCCCACGTTTTCCCTGTGGGAACTTTATGCTGCGCGCAGATCGGGCATGAGTCTACATAAGCTCGTATATCCTTGCACATTTCGGGCCACCAATAGTATTGTTGGAGAAGTGTTTGGGTTCGTACTCGACCAGGATGGCCAGCGAACTGGGAATCATGACCCCCAAGCTAGTACTTTATTATGGAGTCTTTTAGGCACCACTGTTTTCCCTGGTGGTACCGTGAAAGTAGCAGAAAGAATAATGCGGGCCGGGTCAATGACATGCTGTGCTGGTTCCTCAGTATCATCCGTGGAGAATGAGCGGGATAAGGCGTCAGCCTTAATGTTCTTATTGGTTGAACGATAACGAAGTTCAAAATCAAAATGCGTGGAAAAGAGAGCCCAACGAGCCTGCCGGGGGTTCAGATGTTGAGCTTGTTGAAGATATGTCAAATTTTTATGGTCGGTGAAGATGGTTATACGGTGTTGCGCTCCCTCCAACCACTGCCGCCACTCCTCTAGTGCTAACTTAATGGCAGGAAGCTCCTTATCCCCGATGGAATAATTGCGCTCTGCCGAAGAAAATTTCTTAGAGAAGTACGAGCAAGGATGCGAAGTTCCCGATGTATTGGTCTGACCAAGGACTGCTCCATCCCCCTCAGCTGATCCATCCACTTCAACAATAAATAGAAGTTTAGGATCGGGATGTCGAAGACATGATTGTTGTAGGAAAGCGTTCTTAAGGGCCTGGAAAGCCTCTTCAGCCTCAATGGACCAAGCTTTGATGTTCGCTCCCTTACGAGTCAAAGCAGTGAGAGGAGCTGTTAATTTAGAAAAGTTCTGAATAAAACTGCGATAATAATTCGGAAATCCAAGAAAGCATTGAAGCGCGCGTAATCCATTAGGCTGGGGCCATTCTTTAATGCATTTTAGCTTGGCGGGATCCATTTGAAACCCTTGTTTCGAAATAATGTACCCCAGGAAGGGTAATGATTCTTTTTCAAAAATGCATTTCTCAATCTTGGCATACAGTCTGTTTTCTCTTAGGCATTGTAAAACTTGGATGACATGTTGCCGGTGAGACTGTAGACTGGAGGAAAAAATAAGAATATCGTCCAAGTAGACCACTACACAAACAAAAGTAGATCTCGAAACACTTCATTGATGAAGTGTTGAAAAACCGCAGGGGCAGTGGTCAATCCGAATGGCATAACGAGATATTCATAATGCCATCTCGCGTGTTAAATGCCGTTTTCCATTCATCACCTTCACGAATCCTGATTAACTTATAGGCTCCTCCGAGATCTAATTTAGAAAATATCCGGGCTCCTTGTAAACAATCAAAGAGTTCAGCAATTAAGGGTAGTGGGTAGCGGTCTTTTATGGTGGTGGCATTGAGTCCACGGAAGTCGATATACGGACGCAAAGTCCCATCTTTCTTTCCCACAAAGAAGAAACCGGCTCTGGCTGGGGACGTCAATCGTCGAATGAACCCCTTCTGTAGATTCTCTTGAATATATTTAGACATGGCTTGGGTCTCCGAGACAGATAATGGGTAGACCCTACCTCGGGAAGGCGACGCCCCTGGAACTAAATTAATGGCACAGTCAAACTCCCGATGCGGAGGCAAGATATCAGCAGCTGTTTTGGAAAAGACATCCGTGAATTGTCCATATTGGGCTGGTAAGCCTTAAAGACAAGTAGTACAGATGTAACTATCAGCTGGAGTAGTTCCTTTCAGACAGGTTTCTTGACAGGCAGAGCCCCATTGGAGAAGTTTTAATGATGTCCAGTCAAACTGAGGGTTATGACATTGTAACCAGGGGATACCCAAAACCACAGGATGTATGGCTCGTTGGATGATGTAAAATGAAATCTGTTCCGAATGCTTGGGAGCGATGTGACAAAGTAGGGGAACAGTTTGATGAGTTATCCTCCCAGGCAGGGGTCTCCATGGATTGAAGAAATGATTAATGGCCTGGGGCAAGGTTGAAGCGGAATGTGAAGCTTGTCCACTATATCTTGGAGAATGAAGCTCCCTCCTGCCCCTGAATCCACTAAAGCCAAGGTAGAAAATCGAAGGTCTCCAAGACCCAAGGAAACCTGAAGGGTGAGTGAGGGAGCCGGAGAGGTAATGCCTAGGGTTACTCCCCCGCAAGAGCCTAGGCTTTGGAGTTTCCCGGATGTATTGGGCAACGGGCTATGAGGTGACCCATTCCTCCACCATACATACAGAGACCCGCTCGGCGGCATCTTTGCCGTTCTTCTGGAGAGAGGGGTCCACGTCCCAATTGCATTGGTTCTTCAACAGATCCTTCAGTAGTGGGTGTAGTTCGTGAGATGGAAACTACTGGATGAGGAGGGTTAACTGTTGTGAACCGTCTGGAATGGAATTAGCTCCTTCGTGAGCCCTTTCTTGCAGTTGGCGGTCTATCCGAGTTACCAAGTTTACAATTGCGTCCAACAATCTTGGTAGTTCTCGGGCCGCCATCTCGTCCTTTATTCTGGATGACAGACCTTCTAAATATATGGATCGTAGGCAATTCTCTTCCCAGTGAAGTTCAGAAGCCAGTGTTCTAAATTCAATGGTGTAATCCGCTAAGGGTCGGCTTCCTTGCCGAAGTTGCAGAATTTTAGAACCAGCGACCACCTGTTTCCCGGTTTCATCAAATACAGCTTGGAATAGTTCCAAGAATTTTGGAAGATCTTGCAGGACTGGGTCCGATTGTCGCCAAAAGTGAGAAGCCCATGCCAGGGCTTTCCCTTCTAATAGAGACAGAATGTAAGTAGTCTTAGTGAGGTCATCCGAGAACATTGAAGCTTGAAGCTGAAAGTGCATACCGCATTAGTCAATAAATCCCTGACACAGGCGAGGATCACCTGCGTAACGTGGAGGAATAGGTAGCGGAATAGCAGTTCGGGTGTTGCTTGGCATTATCGATGGCACTGGTGGAGAGATGGCCTGAGCAGCTGCCATTGAATCCAGACGTGCATTAAGTCGCTCCAATGAAGATGCCATGGATTCCAGTATACGTTGCTGTTCCATGACCTTCTGAGCTAGTCCTGGAATGGCTTGTCGAGCTGAGGCCTCTGCCGGGTCCATGGCCTTGGTATTCTGTTATGGAAGTGGACCCCTGTCTCGAGGTAGCCAGCTACCGAAGGGCGAGGCCTCTGGACAGGAGGAAGTTGAATGAAGACTTCACCCTGGAAGCACATAACCTGTAGGAGGAGCCTGTAGGGATCCGGCCGCTGGGACTTAGGAGACTCCTCTGAAGAAAGGTCTGGATGCAGGCGCCTCCTGCAGGTCATGGGTTCAAGACGGCTGGCGCCTCCAGCAGGTCATAGCAGTCTGAGGACGGTGTCATAGAAGAGTCAAAAAGCCGGTCCAGGGGTTCGGTACATAGACGAGGTCGAAATCCAGTCCAGGGTCTAAGCAGGAGAATGGTCCAAAGCTGTACCAGGATCAAGCCAGGAGAAGACACGTCCACCAGTCAACAGCCAAGAATCAATCCACGGAACAGGGAAGCAGAGAGGGACGAATAACCACGAACAGAGAACACAGGAGCAAACTCAGGCAGGAACCTCAATACCAAGGCAAGATCTGAGTATCAGACCTTGCCTTAAATACAGGAAGCCGGGGGGAGGAGTCTCAAGGGGAGCCATGACTACTTCCTGTCATGGCTCCTTTAAGAGTACACATTAGCCGCGCGCGCGGCTCCTAGAGAAGTAGAGGGGGAGGAGCCGAATCGTTGCGGAGCCATGCTGCCGATCCTGGCCGCGGCAGCGGATGTTGGAGGAGGAGGAAGAGGGCTGCCTGCACCCATAGGCCCTGGACAATGCCCAGGGTCTTCAGGTATTGAGCGACCGCTGGCCCGGAGTAGATTGCGGCTGCCCGCGGCCGGCGACCATGATACCCGGCCCCGGTTGCGGCTTGCTGCGGCCGGCGGTGCTAACATAAAGTTTGTTTTGAACACCAAGTAGAGTCTTCGATTTGTTTTTTCTCCTTGGACTTGAGATTTCAGAGAAGTGTTGATAGTGGTTTTATTTTTCTTTCTCTGTGTCTTTGTTCCCCTCCAGCATCATCCCTTAGAACAGCAGCTAAGGACAATGCTTAAGACTAATTTATATTGACCAAAGACCATGCCTATGCTAAGAGCCCAGTAAGTCCAACTTTCCTCTTGCCAGATAAACCCCTGTTTGAAACCAATTAGCCAACTGGGATTCCTGCTACATTTTTTTCTTTGGCTCTGCTACAGAGCTTTGGAATTGCAACCTCTCTGTCTGAAATCAAATGAGACATGAGGGCGAAAAATGGTGAATGTTCAAAGTTACATTATGCTTTCAGTTTGAGGTTGAAAAAATAAATGAAGTCATTGTTAATCCATGCAGGTGACAACTGGGATAAGCTGGTTGAAAAAGTGCTTCATCTTGCTTGGTCCTGCTCCTTCCTTGTCCCTTCCCACCCCTGGTCCTGTTCTCTCTAGCTTCAGTAGTTTACCTTGGGTAGAAAAAAATACAAAACACTGCAGTTCTGATTGCCCCATACTCTTGAATGGGATCCCCTCTGTATACATGATCCCTTTCTGGGATGTAGAAGGTAAGCCTGAGTAAGATACTTTTATCATCACAAGAGATTGTCATTGTGGACAATGTTTGACCACAAGGAAAAACAGTCTAATACCCATACTACATAAGAACATAAGAAAATGCCATGCTGGGTCAGACCAAGGGTCCATCAAGCCCAGCATACTGTTTCCAACAGTGGCCAATCCAGGCCATAAGAACCTGGCAAGTGCCCAAAAACTAAGTCTATTCCATGTAACCATTGCTAATGGCAGTGGCTATTCTCTAAGTGAACTTAATAGCAGGTAATGGACTTCTCCTCCAAGAACTTATCCAATCCTTTTTTAAACACAGCTATACTAACTGCACGAACCACATTCGCTGGCAACAAATTCCAGAGTTTAATTGTGCGTTGAGTGAAAAAGAACTTTCTCCGATTAGTTTTAAATGTGCCCCATGCTAACTTCATGGAGTGTCCCCTAGTCTTTCTACTATTCGAAAGAGTAAATAACCGATTCACATCTACCCGTTCTAGACCTCTCATGATTTTAAACACCTCTATCATATCCCCCCTCAGTCGTCTCTTCTCCAAGCTGAAAAGTCCTAACCTCTTTAGTCTTTCCTCATAGGGGAGTTGTTCCATTCCCCTTATCATTTTGGTAGCCCTTCTCTGTACCTTCTCCATCGCAATTATATCTTTTTTGAGATGCGGCGACCAGAATTGTACACAGTATTCAAGGTGCGGTCTCACCATGGAGCGATACTACTTAAATCAGTGCATATAAAGATCTGCAATGAGGGATTTTTTAACCCTTGAGGTTACAAGTTTAAAAAGATGCAAAGAAAAGGTTCAAGCTCCTCCATTATCAATCTTTCTACACAGGGAAAAGTAAAGGGAAATTTTTCTATCAGATTGAATACAAAATTAATTCTGCACCTCACCTATTCGCTCTGCTCCTCCAGGTCCTCAGCAGTGATCATTGGAGTTGTTCAGGAAGCGCCCTGGTGTTCACTGCTGAAAATATGCAAACCCTAATACCGGTCCCATAAAGGAACAGCTATTGACACCCTTCAAACTTTCACCTAGCTGAGGTTGCAAACGAGAATTGTCAGTGCTTGTGGTAGGCATAATATTTAAATAAAGTTACCTGTAAGACAGTAGATTTTAAAGATGGTTTCTCCTGTTTTGATGAATCACAGGTGTGGGTCCATCAGAAAAAAAACTATGAGTGCAAAATTAGCCAAGCGGGCTAGGACAGAGGAAAACACGACAGACACCGCGGAGATGGAAACAATTGAGATGCCGGCCCTGGGACGCCCGTTCCATCTGGGGATGCTCTATGATTGTCGCAATGATAAACTTATCCCAGGTACTGTGATTATTTCACACCCTTTACACAAAGAGGGTCATTTTCAAAACGTTTGCATAGCAGTTGGCCAAAACACAGGGAAGTTACATGAATTTTCAAAGCAGACTAAACACACATAAATCCATCTACCCCGCACAAGTTAGGCCTGCTAAAACATCTGCACACATTTTCCCTGTATATTTGATGGGCATTAAAAAATTTTTTTTTAGCAAAAATCACTGTTTAACTTGCAGAAGTCTCTTTGAAAATTACCCCAGGGAGTCTGCAAGTTGAGATAAAAGTCATTGCCTCTCTAGGCCTTATTTTCTTCCGATTCCTTAAAGGACTGATTTCCAAACCGCTCCACACTGCTGCAATGCCCCAGGTTACTTTTCATCCATGAACTTGGCACCAGTTCTGAAAGGGAAAGTTATGCGTGTACTTTTCCTTTTGAAAACTGCCTGCTTATAAAGTGCCCAGGGATACTTGCAACTGCTTTTACTGCAGGTTTTTAAAATGGGAAATAATCGCATAGATCTGAAAATGCAATCTACATACATACAAGGAAGATAAACCAAAATCCTAAAAACGGGACTTTGAGGGAGGGAGTTGATCTCTATTCTACAAACAGGCTTTGGAGGATGGACAGTCCTAAAATTAAACTGCCAGTGGGAATAGGTGGACTAATCTCTATCAAGCCGTGTCCTGAGCCTAGCACACAAGCTAATAATCTCTTGGATGCACATTTTGGACGCAATAGGCTAACACCCGATGCAGTCAAAACATGGGTCTAAACCAGCGCTAATAGTGAATAGTGCTCATCACATGTAAATGCATGTAGTTGAGGCTATTGGCTATTACCCCTGATGCAAAAAATCACTGTGTGCCTGATGCATATGTTTTAACACGATAAATTAATGCCAGCCCCAAAGCTACTGTTAAGACTTATGCACTCTGAGCTGTCTAAAAAAAAAAACAAAAAAAAAAAACACCCCTCAAAGCCACAAAAATGCCCAAAATACTGCTTTTCTGTGTTCCCTCCTACTTAGTATTGTCCCGATATAAAGTAGGAGGAACCACAGGAAGTAGAAGGAAAAATACAATTTTGTCGACAGTCAGGTTAGGGAAACCGACACCCATTAATTGAGCATCTGTTTTCCTAACCCATGGCTATGAGTGGGTTAGGAAAATGGACTTCCTAACTGGTGCACAGCCATTTCTCCTGGGCGCCTGATGCCATGGATGCAATAGGGACACACAATTTATTTATTTATTTATTTTATTTATTATTTTTATTATACCGAGTTTCATGATCGGAATCACATCAACCCGGTTTACAATTAACAATGTGAGTAAAGACAGAGAGTAACAAAGTAAAGAACATTTCCCAATACAACAACAAATATAGTATGAAACTTAACAAATATTATAACAATATTTTGGATGTGAGAAAGTTACAAAAAACATGGAAAAATAACTTGGATATGAAAGGGGAGGAATTGTAGAACGACTATTAGCATTTTAACCAGCTGTATCAATTAATAAATATGTATAATATTATAAAATATAAAATATAGGTGTGTAGAAAAATGATCAGATATGATATTGTTGTGAAGTATAATAAAAATTAGGTGTGACTGCGTGTGAAGTTAGTGGGATTTATTTTTTTTTTTTACAGTTCCTAACTTTTGTGTTTATGCTGATGATGAGTGGGGAATTTAATCCAGATCTGGGAAAGCTTTTTTAAAAAGCCAAGTTTTTAGTCTTTTCCTAAAAGTTGGAGCGCATGGTTCTTGTCTTAAGTCCGGTGGGATGGAGTTCCAAAGGATTGGACCTGCTGATGAGAGAGCTCTTGAGCTGTAGGATTTATGATGGTAGGTTTTGGCATGTGGAACCTGAAGTGATTCTTTGTAGTGTTCCCTGATGGGTCTGTCTGATGTGTGTTTTTTAAAAGGGAAAACACACATCAGACAGACCCTGATGGGTCTGTCTGATGTGTGTTTTTTAAAAGGGATTTGTAGGTCGAGTTGAGTGTGTTGATGGATGTTCTTGTAGATAATCATGATGGTTTTATACATAATTCTGAAGTGGATCGGTAACCAATGAAGGTCTTTGAGGATGGGAGAGATGTGGTCGATTTTTCTAGAGTTTGTGAGGATTCTGGCTGCTGTGTTCTGTACCATTTGTAGAGGCTTGGTGTAGGAAGCTGGGAGGCCTAGTAGAAGAGAATTGCAATAATCTAGTTTGGAGAAGATTATTGCTTGCAGGATTGATCTAAAGTCATGCGCGTGGAAAAGTGGCTTTATTCTTTTCAGGATATGTAATTTGTGGAAGCAGTCTTTGGTAGTTCTGTTAATGAATGGTTTGAGGCTAAGACGATTATCTAAGAAGGCTCCTAGATCTCTTACGTGGGTGGTTTGTAGGAGTGTTGGAGGCTTTGAAAGTGTATTGTTGTTTTCAGGTGCTATAAGGAGATATTCCGTTTTCGACGCATTGAGGACTAAATTTAGGCTGTTGAGGAGGTGTTTGATTTCTAGTAGGCAATTGTCCCAGTATTCCATTGTTATCGAGATTGATTCTTTTAAAGGGATCACAATCTGTACGTCGTCAGCGAAGAGGAAGTGTTTCAGGTTTAATTTTGTGAGTAA
This sequence comes from Rhinatrema bivittatum, assembly GCF_901001135.1. NCBI lineage: Eukaryota > Metazoa > Chordata > Amphibia > Gymnophiona > Rhinatrematidae > Rhinatrema > Rhinatrema bivittatum. The sequence continues at coordinate 47,320,115 of NC_042616.1, read as the reverse complement.
TTGACAAAGTGGTAGAAGGTATATATTAAATAGGGTGGGTGACAGGGAAGAACCTTGTGGCACCCCTCTGGTGGAGGGGTGATATTGGGATTCTGTATTATGTATTTTAACCCTGTAACCTCTGTTTTCCAGGAAGGTTTTGAACCATGTTAGTGAAGTAGCTGTCACTCCAATATTTGCCAGTTGTTTTAGCAGGAGGTAATGGTTGACGGTATCAAAGGCCGCCGAGAAGTCAAGGAGGATTAGTAAAAATGCTTTGCCTTTATCGATTCCGGAGAGGAGGAAGTCTGAGAGTGAAAGAAGTAGTGTTTCTGTGCTTGCAGCTTTTCGAAAGCCATATTGGTTTGGAGACAGAATTCCGTGGTCTTCCAAGTAGTTGGAAAGTTGAGTGTTCACCAATTTCTCCATTATTTTGGCTATGAATGGAAGGTTGGAAATAGGGCGAAAGTTGTTGGGATCATTTGGATTTAGATTCGATTTTTTTAGGAGGGGTTTGATTGAAGCTGTTTTTAGCTCATCTGGGTAGATACCCTGGGACAGGGAACAGTTTATAATTTCAGCAAGTGATTTTGATATAATATCAGGAATGAGAAGTAGCATTTTGGAGGGAATTTGATCAAACGGGTGTGATGAAGGTTTCATTTTCTTCAGCACCGATTGTATCTCTGTGGCAGTGATGGGTTCGAATGCGTTAAGTTGGATATCTTTGTTAGGGAGAATGTATGTGTTGTCTTGAGAGCTAGTGGTTGAAGGCAATTGATTAAGGAGTTCAGAGATTTTTTTGCTGAAATGAAGAGCCAGTTCGTCTGCTTTGGTCTGAGAAAGATCAGGTGGTATATCAGGAGTAATGGGTTTAGTGAGATTGGAAACGAAGGCGAATAGCGCTTTCGAATCATAGATGATGTGATGAACCTGACGGGCATAGTAGTCTCTTTTTGTTTTCTGTGTACTGATTTTGTATTGGTGGAGTGTGCGTTTGTAGTCTGAGAGTGAGGCCGGAGAGGGGGCTTTACGCCATTTTCTTTCTTTCTGCCGAAGTAGTTTTTTGAGATTTCGCAGTTCATCATTGAACCAGGGTTGTCTTTTGGATGCCTTTGAAGACTGTTTTTTGGTGGTCAGTGGGCAAAGTGTGTTTGCTAATTCTTTTGTTATTTTGGACCATGATTGGATAGCGGAATTAGGTGTAGAAAGATCAATGGATGGTAGTTCTGGGGCTATAGCTTTGCTGAGGAGTTCAGAGTTACATGTTTTTCTGTAGAGGAAAGCGGGTCTTGAGTCAGGCTTAAAATCTGGTTGTGGTAGGGAGAAACTGGTGGTGATTAAGGAGTGGTCTGACCATGGGACTTGTTGACAGTCAGGTTGATTTGTTTGGGATATGCCGGCATTTGTAAAGAAGAGGTCGAGTGTGTGTCCTCCTTTGTGGGTGGGTTTGTTGATTTGTTGTTTGAAACCCATTGCGGACATTGCGGTGAGGAAGGCTTCGCAGTTCGTTGAAAGGGGAACTTTGTCAACATGTAAATTGAAGTCGCCCAAGATTATAGCTGGGGAGTCAAGGTTAAGGTGTAAAGTTATAGTTTCTAGAATGGGAGAGGTGTCTGACTCTAGCAGGCCTGGAGGGGCGTAAACTAGAAGGATTTGGAGATCTTCTGATTTGAACAATCCTAATTCTAATTTGGTATTTGTGTTGATAGGATAGGGTGTGAACCTCAAGGATTTTTTGGCAGCTAGAAAGATACCCCCTCCTCTTTTTTTTTGTCTTGGGATAGAGAAGAAGTCGTAGATCTGTGTTGGAAGTTGGTTAATGAGTGCAATGTCGGTGGGTTTGAGCCATGTTTCTGTTATGGCACAAAAATCCGGAGTTGAGTCCAGCAGTAGGTCGTTTAGTATTAAAGTTTTGTTGGTCAGTGATTGTGCGTTAAATAGGAAGATGGTAAATAAGGTGAGACCTAAAAACTGTGTGGTAGGGGAAATCATGATTGGTATAAGGGATTTGTAGGTGCGTGGGCGGTAGGGCATTTTCAGTTGAATGAAGGCTTGTTATAGGTACCAGAGGAATGGCAATATGAGTGCTGCTGTGGGTTGGATGGGTGCTGAATGAATGCTGTTGAAGGTCGGAAAAGCGTTGGATGAATGCTGTAGTGGGCTGGTTTGGTGCAGGTTGTATGCTGCTGTAGTTTGACTGCGTGCTGGTTGAATGCTGCTGTGGTTTGGCTGCGTGCTGGTTGAGTGCTGCTGTGTTTTAGCTGCGTGCTGGTTGAATGCTGCTGTGTTTTAGCTGCGTGCTGGTTGAATGCTGCTGTATTTTAGCTGCGTGCTGTTTGAATGCTGCTGTATTTTAGCTGCGTGCTGGTTGAGTGCTGCTGTATTTTAGCTGCGTGCTGGTTGAGTGCTGCTGTATTTTAGCTGCGTGCTGGTTGAATGCTGCTGTATTTTAGCTGCGTGCTGGTTGAGTGCTGCTGTATTTTAGCTGCGTGCTGGTTGAGTGCTGCTGTATTTTAGCTGCGTGCTGGTTGAATGCTGCTGTATTTTAGCTGCGTGCTGGTTGAATGCTGCTGTGGTTTGGCTGCGTGCTGGTTGAATGCTGCTGTATTTTAGCTGCGTGCTGGTTGAATGCTGCTGTGGTTTGGCTGCGTGCTGTTTGAATGCTGCTGTATTTTAGCTGCGTGCTGTTTGAATGCTGCTGTGGTTAGGCTGCGTGCTGGTTGAATGCTGCTGTGGTTTGGCTGCGTGCTGTTTGAATGCTGCTGTATTTTAGCTGCGTGCTGGTTGAATGCTGCTGTGGTTAGGCTGCGTGCTGGTTGAATGCTGCTGTGGTTTGGCTGCGTGCTGGTTGAATGCTGCTGTGGTTAGGCTGCGTGCTGGTTGAATGTTGCTGTGGTTTGGCTGCGTGCTGGTTGAATGCTGCTGTAAATTGATTGCGAGTTGATGAAAGCTTCTGTGAACTGCCCAAGTAGTGGCAAGTAAACTACTAGAGGGGCCTTGGATCTGGTTCCAGTGTCTCTCCAAGGGGCTCGCTAAGGGGCAGGCCCCTTAGGTCGCGCCCCTTCGGGAGCGCGACGCCCGGCGGGAGTCGCCGCGATTTAAAGGGCTTATTGGCGCCTTCTGATTGGCCTAATGCCTTTCGAGGGGCACGGCTGACTCACCGGGTGAGCTCTGAGCAGGAGCTTCCTTCGCCTTTTTTTTTTCTGTTTTCTGTTCGGCTTTTGGTTTCGGTTTCGTTTTATTCGGTGGCCTCCTCTGCACGGCTCGCGGAGGGAACGAGCGGGCTCTTACCCCGATTGGGCCTCGAGAGCCCCGACAGAGGAGGAGGAGGTAAGCGGGTGCAGGAGTCCGACGAAGAGAGAAGGGCTGCCGGCGGGAGTCGCCGCGATTTAAAGGGCTTATTGGCGCCTTCTGATTGGCCTAATGCCTTTCGAGGGGCGCGGCTGACTCACCGGGTGAGCTCTGAGCAGGAGCTTCCTTCGCCTTTTTTTTTTCTGTTTTCTATTTATCCCTAGTGCATCCTTTTTAGCATCCTTTTTGTGCCATCCTTTTTAGCATCCTTTTTGTGCCATCCTTTTTAGCATCCTTTTTAGCATCCTTTTTAGCATAATTTATCCCTAGTGCATCCTTTTTAGCATAACACCTCATTTAAATAATGCATCGCGCGCCCAGGAGAGGTACCTGGGCGCGCATTAGGAGCGCGGGCGCTCAGTCATGAGCACCCATTTTAGGAAGCAAATATTGTATCAGCCTGTATATTGTGGCCTTACAAATCCGTGTTGAGGTAGATCTTACATTGGCAACTACCATAACCATGGTCTTTGCTATGCCTTTTACAGTCAGACCTGCTAGGGTGCTGGAAATGGAGAGAGTTCAAAGTATTCTGTTCTATTTATTTATAAACTGCCTATCATATATTCCTAGACAATGAACATCTAAACATACACGAAACTTAACACAAAACTAATGATAAATACTAAAAACAATAAAACCACCAAAATAAAATATTAAAATGCTGGATTAACAGCTCTGCCTCAGCTGAGGATATTATCTATACAACTGGCAGAAAAAAATAACTGACCACCCAAGCCATTATAAAAGACATGACCTACTCATGTCAGTTTAGCCAACACTAAACACCTCTCTAAATAAAACCACTTAACCTTTTTTCTACATGCCTAAGGGCCTGATTTTTAAAAACATTTACTCAAGTGGACTTTTGAAAATTGCTACAAAATGCCATTGAATTGTCCATAGGATTTACTCCGTAAGTGCACTTCACTCGAGTAAATTGCTTTTGAAAATTGCAACATTTACATTTATGTGCGTAACTCATTTGAAAATCACCTCCTTAATGAACATCTCAGAATGAATATCATTGAGAAGGATATTCCAAATCTCTGGGCTTATGATAGCAAATGTTCACTCTCTAGTTTCATACATATGATACTGTTCAATTGATGGTACCTTGAACAAATCTTTTCCCTGAGATCTTAATGAATGTAGAGGAGTGTAAACTTTCAATAACACGCAGGGACACAGGCAGGGACACAGAGTGAAACACCTTAAAAATTAACAGGATCTTAAATTTCACATGTCATACTACTGGGATCCAGTGCAATGATTCTAAAATTGGTATAATGTGCTGTCTTCTGGCAGCACCAACAATTATGCGGGCTGCCACATTTTGAGCAATCTGCAGCACCTGTATCACATAAACAGGCAATCCCAAGTAAACTGAATTACAATAGTCCAGCCTGTTTATCACGGTTGTATGAATTAAAGTCTGAAAATCCTCTAGTGGTATAAAAGGGCTCAATTGCTGCATGCTGCTCAGCTTATAGAAAAATCACCTGCACCACCTTACTAACATGAGGCTTAAGGAGAGAGCAACTTGTCAAAAATTACCCCCAAAATGTGTAAACTGGCAGAAATAACAAATTTATGGCCTATTTTAATTGTTTTGGGGAGATCTTTAGAGCATTTTGCCAACAGCAAAATTTAGTCTTACTAATATTTAGTGACAACTTATTTTCAGCTAAACATATCTTAATGTTACTACTGTTGCGGTCCCCGTCGCGGCACTCGCGACTGGGGCCTTACCTCTTAACTCCTGGCATCGGCTTCACTCTCGCTGTGGGACTTCGCCGGGTCTCGGGCCTGTTCAGCGGCGTCCCACTGGGGCAGCACCATCAGAACGCCCAAGCCAGCCACCCTCCTCCTAGGCGCGCGCGCAAAGAAGCCGAAGATATAGGCCCTTTCCCGCCACTCATTGCTCCGCCTGCTCCCGTGAGAGACGCCGGCGGGTATGTAAGGTTGGCGCCCGCTTCCATCAGACACCTTGCAACGAGGTTACCTTGCGGTTCCTAGTTGCTGTGCCTCAGAGTGTTCTACTCCTCACTTGTTTCCTGTTCCAGTTCCAGCCTGGTTTCTGCTTCTGTGTCTTGTTCCAGTTCCAGCCTGGTTCCTGCTTCTGTATCTTGTTCCAGTTCCAGCCTGGTTTCTGCTTCTGTGTCTTGTTCCAGTTCCAGCCCGGTTCCTGCTTCTGTGTCTTGTTCCAGTTCCAGTACGGTTCCTACTACTGTGTCTTGTTTCAGTTACAGCCTGGTTCCTGCTTTAGCGTCCAGCTCCAGTTCCAGCCAGGTTCCTGCTTCAGTGTCCTGCCTCAGTTAAGTCTCGTTCCTGCCCTTGTATCCGGTTTCAGTTCCAGCCAAGACCTCTGCTTCGATCCTGGTTCATCTTCTCTACGTCCTCACTTGCCTAAGTCCCAGCGGCCGGGCTCCTATGGGCTTCTCCCGGGGGAGTCTTGGCTTCCAAGGTGAAGACACCTCTCCGTTCATCTAGCCCTAGTAGCTCGACTCCCACAGGCCCCTCCTGGGGAATACAGGTCTTCCCGGGTGAAGGCCAGCTCCTTCATCCGGCCTGGTGTCCGCCTCCCGACCTGCGTCCCTTCACGGAGACGATAGTCCATCTTTCCCTAGTCTCCAGCAGGCCGGCCCAAGGGTCCACTAAACAATCAAATCACAACAGATTGCAAGGCCATGGACTCGGCAGACATGCCGGGCCTTCAGGCCATTCCTGGAATGGCCCAACGAATGCAACAACAACAGCATTGCCTTCATATGCTGGCAGCCACTATGGAGCAACTGGCTGCTTGTCTGGATACCATGCCCACGGACCCTCCGCCCGCTGTGCCACTAGTTCAAGGAGGAAACTCTAGCTCTCTTACCCAGCTACCCGCACCTTCACGCTACGCTGGGGAAGCGAAGGTCTGTCGGGGGTTTTTGAACCAATGCTTCATACGGTTCTCCCTGCTCCCTCAACAATTTCCTACAGATGCGGTCAAGGTAGCTTACATCCTGTCTTTGCTCGATGGGAAGGCGCTAGTTTGGGCCTCCCTGCTCTGGGAACATAATGATTCCCCTCTCGAGGATGTGCCACGGTTCCTTATCAACTTCAAGCAAGCCTTCGATGGGCCAGCTCGACTAGCAACCGCCACCACTGAATTGCTACAGTTATGCCAGGGAGGGCGCTCCTTGGCAGATTACGCTATGGATTTTCGCACGCTCGCCCAAGAAGTGGGATGGCGGGACGACAGCCTCAGAGCCATTTTCCTGGAGGGCCTGGCTGGGCGAATCAAGGATGAGATTGCCGCCCGTGACCTCCCGTAGGACCTCAATGGTCTTATAGAAATGGTGGGCCGCATTGACCGTCGTCTCCAGCAGAGGGCCAGAGAGCTACGACCGGCCAGGTGTCCTCCTTCGCTGGCTTCTGCACCCTCCAAGCATTCATCCCCATCCAGGACTGTGCGCCCAGAGACTGCTACCAGTGAACCATGCAGTTGGGGCGAGCCCCACTCTCCGCTGAGGAGAGACAACGTCGCCGCACTCTGGGTCTTTGTCTCTATTGCGGTCAGAAAGGCCATTTCCTGGCACGTTGCCAGGAGAGTTTGGAAAACGCCAGAACCTAGGAGGTCGTGAGGAGCTCCTCCTAGGTTGTGCTGCAGCTCCTCAATGTACGGTACCTATTACCCTAGAGTACCCGGGGGGGTCCCTGGAAACCCTCGCCTTCCTGGATTCCGGAGCGGGAAGTAATTTTATTCTGGAAGAACTGGTGCACCAGTTGCAGATTCCCATGCAGCGTCGGGAGACGCCTCTGCGGATTACCTCCATCCAGGGAACCCTCCTTCCAGGCCGTATCACAGCTTCCACGGCACCCATCACCGTACGCACCGGGGCGATCCATTCGGAGAAGATAGCCTTCCTGGTGTTGGAGAAGGCTGTCCATCCCATAGTACTAGGGCTGCCATGGCTACAGAAACTCTCCCACCATCCAGTGGGATACTTTGCAAATTACTAAATGGAGCTCGTTCTGTTTCTCCAATTGCCTGAAGGTGCCCAATGCTCGGTCTACCAGCACCCTATGAAGATTTTACCGATATGTTCTCGAAAGCAAAGGCGGAGATCCTTCCCCAGCACCATCCTTTTGATTGTGCCATTGATCTGCTGCCCGGAACAATGCCGCCTCGGGGTAGGGTATATCCCTTGTCTCTACCTGAGACCCGGGCCATGTCAGAATATATTTCGGAAAACCTGGCTAAAGGTTTTATCCGCCCGTCCAAATCTCCAGCTGGGGCGGGCTTCATTTTTGTGAGCAAAAAGGACGGCTCCCTAAGGCCATGCATAGACTATCGGGGCCTCAACGTGATCACGAAGAGGGATCGCTACCCGCTCCCGTTAATACCTGAACTCCTAGATAGACTGCAAGGGGCAAAGATTTTCACGAAATTAGATTTACGAGGTGCATATAATCTGGTCCGAATCCATCCTGGGGACGAGTGGAAAACCGCCTTTAACACCAGGGATGGGCACTATGAGTACCTCATGATGCCCTTTGGATTATGCAATGCCCCGGCGGTATTCCAGCATATAATGAATGAGGTATTGCGAGACCTCCTAAACACCTCAGTCATCGTCTACCTTGACGACGTGTTAATCTACTCCCATGATCTTCCGTCACACCACCAGCAAGTCCGTCAGGTCTTACAGATCCTCAGAGACAATGGTCTGTATGCAAAATTGGAAAAGTGTACCTTCGAGAAAACCTCTCTGCCTTTCCTGGGCTACATAGTCTCCACCTCTGGTTTCCAGATGGACCTAGAAAAAGTAGCCGCCATTAAAGACTGGCCTCGGCCGAGAGGGTTAAAGGCGTTGCAACACTTCCTCGGCTTTGCAAACTTTTATAGACATTTTATCCCAAACTATTCACGTATTGTGGCTCCGCTCACTGCCCTTACCCGGAAGGGAGCCAATGCGGTAGACTGGCCCGACTCCGCCTGTCAAGCATTTGAAACCCTCAAAGAGGCTTTCCTGCAGGATACCTGCCTTCACCACCCGGACCCACTTCGACCATTCGTGGTAGAGGTGGACGCATCCAATGTCACAGTTGGGGCCATGCTCGGCCAGTACTCTGACTCTGGATAACTATTACCAAGCTCGTTCTTCTCCAGGAGATTCTCGCCTGCTGAGAACAATTACTGCATTTGGGACAAGGAGATGCTAGCCATAAAACTTGCCTTTGAAGAGTGGAGGCAGTTGTTGTGTTGTGGAAACAGTGTTTAGTGGACCCTTGGGCCGGCCTGCAGGAGACTTGGGATAAATGAACTATGGTCTCTACTAAGAACAGGCCGGGAGGCGGATGCCAGGCAGGCGGTGGACGTTGAGCTTCACCCTGGAAGCTGGTGCCCCCCCCCCCCCCCCGGGAGGAGCCCGTAGGAGCCCAGCTGCTGGGACTTAGGCGATTCACCCTGGAAGCCGGAGCCCCCCCTCCCGGGAGGAGCCCGTAGGAGCCCGGCTGCTGGGACTTAGGCAATCACGGAAGCTGGATCTCTGGCAGGCACAGACCGGGGTCAGGTAGGAACTGTAGCGGGACAGGTTACTGAAACCAGGCAGAGACTGGAACAAAGCAGGAACTGGAACCAGGCTGGAACTGAAGCAGGACAGGTTACTGAGACCAGGCAGAGACTGGTACAAAGCAGGAACTGGAACCAGGCTGGAACTGAAGCAGGACAGGTTACTGAAACCAGGCAGAGACTGGAACAAAGCAGGAACTGGAACCAGGCTGGAACTGAAGCAGGACAGGTTACTGAGACAAGCAAAGGCTGAGGCAAGAGACTTAGTACTGAACATAGCAAGTCAGGCAGGAACAGAGCTGCTAACGCAATAGCACACTCTGGGACTCGGAGCCACTGGGAACTGCAAGGAACCCTGTTGCAAGGCGATGTGCTAGGATCCGCGGCGACCTTACATAGGTCACGGCGTCTGACGTCAGGAGCAAGGTGGAGCCACCACTGGCGGGAAATGGGCTTCATAAGAACGGGGTTGACGCGCGCGTGGCTAGAAGGCCGGCGTTCAGGAAATGCTTCTCGGCAGCGTCCCCTCTGTGGGGACACCCAGAAACAGGCCGCAGACCCTTACAGGCAGGACTGGACCATGGAGGTAAGGGCCGGGTCGTGGCACTCGCAACCGGGACCGCAACAGTACCTCCCCTCTTACGCCCCCATTTAGTAGGCCCGGGTTTACCTGGGTGGTCCTGATGGAACTTCTTCAATAGGTCTTTATCAAGAATGTTACGGGCAGGCTCCCATGTGTTGTCCTCGGGACCACAGTCTTCCCAGGCAATCAGATACTCCCATCAGCGTTGATGGAACCTTACGTCGAGGATCTCCCGGACTTGGTAGGTGGTATCTCCTGGCACTGAAAGGTCCAGCATATCAGGAGCCCTGGGATGATAGCTGCAGAGGATGAGAGGCTTTAGGAGTGTGACACATAGAATACGTTGTGAATGCGCATAGAGGAGGGTAAACACAGCCAATAGGAGACCGCTCCTACACGTTCGGCCACGCGGAATGGTCCACAGAATCTTGGGGCAAGTGTTCGAGAAGGGATCTGAAGTTGCAGGTTCTTGGTACTCAGCCAGACGCGATCCCCTGGGAGATAAACAGGCACTGGCTGACGACGTTTGTCTGCCCACTTCTTGGCAGATCGAGTGGCTTTGTCTAACTTCTTCTGAGTAGAAGTCCACAAAGAGAGTAGCTGGCAGGCAGAGAGTTGCACAGCTGGCAGTGCGCTGGGATCTGGCGAAGGCAAAGGAGGCCGAAGTTGCTTCCCATAGACAACAAGGAAGGGGGAACTTCCAGTCACGGAGTGTGTTATGATTGTTGTATGAAAATTCCGCCCACGGAAGTAACTTGGCCCAGTTATCTTGTTTCTCATTTACAAATGAGCACAGGAAGGTTTTTAACATCCGGTTTGTACGTTCAGTTTGTCTGTTACTCTGGGGGTGAAATGCTGAGGAAAGACTAAGTTGTACATTGAAGCGCTTGCATAATGCTTTCCAATAGCGGGCAGTGAATTGTGGACCTCTGTCTGACACGATGTCCTGGGGAAGACCGTGAAGTCGAAACACATGCTGGGTGAAGAGGTTGGCTAGGTCAGGAGCTGAGGGCAACTTTGGCAGGGGGACAAAATGTGCCATTTTGGAGAACCGGTCCACGGTCACCCAAATAACCGAACTTCCCTCAGACGCGGGGAGGTCCACTACAAAATTAGTGGAGATATGCGTCCAGGGCTCCACCGGAACGGGTAAGGGCTGAAGCAGGCCTCTAGGCTTCCCAACGAGTGGCTTTTGTAGCGCACAAGTAGGGCAGGAGTCCACGAAAAGGCAGACGTCTTGTTTGACCGTTGGCCACCAGTAGTACCGGTTTACGAGGTCCAAGGTTCCGGTACGACCTGCATGACCCCCTGTAAGGGATTCATGAGCCCAGGCCAAGACAGCTCGGCGAGAGCGACGCGGGACGACTGTTTTCTCCTCCGAGGCTACGGAGGTAGAAGCAAGACACACCTTCTTGGGGTCCAGGATGTACTGGGGTGTCTCCAGAGTCTCCTTGGACTTAGTGGCTTGGGATAAGGCGTCTGCATGTATGTTCTTGGAGCCGGGACGGTATCGTAGAGTGAAGTTAAATTGGTCAAAAAACAAGGACCAGCAGGCCTGTCTCGGGTTCAGGCACTGGGCTTGGCTGAGAAACGCTAGGTTCTTGTGGTCGGTATAAATAGTGATCGGGTGGTTGGCCCCCTCCAACCACTGTCTCCATTCTTCCAGGGCAAGTTTTACCGCTAACAGCTCCTTATCGCCAATACAGTAATTGCATTCGGCCGGGGAAAACTTCCGTGAGAAGTACGAGCAAGGGAGGAGCTGTCCTGTATCTGTGTGTTGGCTCAAGAAGGCTCCGACCGCTACGTTGGAAGCGTCGACCTCCACCACGAACGGTCGGCTAGGGTCAGGGTGGCGGAGGCATGTGTCTAGCAGGAAGGTTCTCTTTAGCTCTTCAAAGGCTTGGCAGGCTGAGTCAGGCCAATCCACCGCATTGGCCCCCTTTCGAGTGAGCATTGTCAAAGGAGCCACAATGCGCGAGTAGTTAGGAATAAAGTGCCTATAGAAATTTGCGAAGCCAAGGAATCGTTGCAACGCTTTGAGGCCTTTCGGCCGAGGCCAACTCCGGATTGCAGTGACTTTTTCTGGGTCCATTTGGAAGCCATCTGCCGAGACAATATAACCCAGGAAAGGCAGGGAAAACCTCTCAAAACAGCATTTCTCTAGCTTAACGTACAAGTTGTGCTGTCGGAGTATCTGGAGTACTTGACGAACATGCTGGCGGTGCGTATGCAAGTCATGGGAATAGATCAGGACATCGTCGAGGTATACGATCACGCAGGTATTCATCAGGTCCCGTAGCACCTCGTTCATCAGATGCTGGAAGACAGTGGGGGTATTACAAAATACTTGTAATGCCCGTCCCTGGTATTAAATGCAGTCTTCCACTCATCTCCGGGGCAAATTCTAACTAAATTGTAGGCCTGTGACGCTTTCACCTGTCTGTATACTGCCGCTTGCGTCTGTTCCTGGGATCCAATCCCTGTCCCAGCTTACCTGGTCACTCAGGAACTCAAATAGTAATTAAAGTTATTTTCCTTTACAAAGTCCTCAGGTGGGGTTTGAACCCTCACCACCTGGATGGAAGGCCGATGCCTTCCCCACTGAGCCAGCAACTCACTTTCCAACCACTAGCTTCAGAAGTCCCTCTCAAAGTCCATAGTTCAAAAGTCCGGCCCCCACTGGGCCTAACTGCCACCTCCCTCCGTACCTCTGGAACCTCAACCCTTCCCCAGAGGTACAGCCACCCACCTGGCAGTTCTCTAGGTAAAGTGTCTTTATCGTGAATCCAAACCAACCGAAGTCCCCGCGCTCACCTTCCTTGTGATAGTGGTTGCAGTCCTTCACACCGTCGGGGATATCCAGTGTCCAAGTTTCCCAGAGCAGCCAGGTAGTCCGTTCCTTCCTCCTCAGTCCCCGGCAGGAGACTGAGACTGCTCTAACAGGGAGTCCTTTTTATCCTCTAGAGACTCCTCCTCCACTCGCAGCTGGTTGGCTCGGAACGGCCCCTCCTCACTTTGGCCCTCCCCTTGAAACCATGGATTGGTTTCACTAGCTCCACCCTTAATTTCCCGCACCTGTGGCTCCTCTGGTCTTATAACCTCTGGGGGAAGGAACCAAGGGACGCCTCTAGCCTGGTGTTGCCGTATTTTCCTCCCCACTTCTCCTGAACCTTTGGTTCCTATATAGTCTAGCATAGTGACCCCGTCACAAGGCCCCGCGCAAGTCCAGCTTCGTAAAGATCCTTGCACCCTGAAGCCTATCAAGGAGTTCCGGGATGAGCGGAAGTTGATAGGGGTCCCGCTTGGTAATTGCGTTGAGCCCTCAATAGTCAATACACGGCCTTAGTGAGCCGTCTTTTTTTACTAACAAAAAAGAATCCCGCCCCAGCGCGCGACTTCGACAGGCAGATAAAGCCCTTGGCCAGGTTTTCGGTTATATAATCGGACATTGCCCGTGTTTCGGGCAACGACAAGGGGTACACCCTACCCCGAGGAGGCATAGTTCCAGGTAGCAGGTCAATAGCACAGTCATACAGACGGTGCTGCAGAAGGATTTCCGCCTTCGTCTTTGAGAAGACATCCGTAAAGTCCTCGTACGGGGCTGGAGGTCCAAGGGCGGAATGCAGAAGCAGAAGAGCTGGAGGCTTGGGCACCTTCATGCAGTGAGAAAGACTGAAGGGACTCCACTTGGTAATCTGCAGAGTATCCCACTGAATTGTAGGCGAGTGTTTCTGGCGCCACAGCAGCCCTAGCAGCACGGGGTGGACGGCCTTCTCCAAGATCAGAAAGGCTATCTCCTCCGTATGGATCGCCCCGGTGCGGACTGTGATGGGAGCCGTGGAAGTCAATATTCGACCTGGCAGGAGCGTCCCCTGGATGGAGGTAATTCGAAGCGGTACTTCTCGTCTCTGCGTGGGGATCCGCAGTTGAGTGATCAAGTCTTGCTGGATAAAATTACTCCCCGCTCCGGAGTCCAGGAAGGCGAGGGTTTCTAAGGACCTTCCAGGAAATTCCAAGGTAATAGGCAGGGTGCACTGAGGAGCTGTAGCACAACCTAGGAGGAGCTCCTCTTGACCTCCTAGGCTCTGGAGTTTTCTGCACGCTCCTGGCAGCGTGCCAAGGAATGGCCTTTCTGCCCGCAGTACAGGCACAGGCCCATCGAGCGACGACGTTGTCTCTCCTCTATGGAGAGCGGGGCACGTCCCAGCTGCATAGGTTCAGAGGCAGGGACGTCAGGACGGGGAGTCCTCTGAGGAGGCAGCGGTCATGAAGGACCATGAGCAGGACTGTGCTTCGTTGGGCGAGACTCTCGCGCCCTCTGTTGTAGGCGACGATCAATCCGGGTGGTCATTTCAATCAGGGCATTAAGATCCTCCGGGAGGTCACAGGAGGAGATCTTGTCTTTAATGCGCCCAGACAGCCCCTCCAAGAAGATAGCCTTGAGGCTGCCATCCTGCCAACCTACTTCCTGGGCGAGAGTCCTAAACTCCATAGCATAATCTGCTAGGGAGCGAGCCCCTTGGCGAAGCTGTAACAGTTCCGAGGTAGCTGTGGCCAGGCAGGCCGGGTCATCAAAAGCATGCCTGAAATTGGATATAAACCGCTGTAAGTCGTCCAACAAGGAGTCGTTATGTTCCCAAAGGGGAGAGGCCCACACCAAGGCCTTCCCGTCAAGCAGGGACAGGATATACGCTACTTTAACAGAGTCCATGGGGAACTGCCAGGGCAACAAGGAGAACCGGATAAAACACTGGTTCAAGAACCCACGGCAGGTCTTAGCATCTCCAGCGTAGCATGAGGGTGCCGGAAGCTGAGTCATAGGGGAAGCCGAAGCCTCTGGTATTGGGGCTAGAGCAGGCGAAGAGCAAGTATCCATGGCGTCCATTCGAGTGGCAAGTTGCCCAACGGAACCGGCAAGAACATCCAGGTTCTTGCACATCAGCACATCAGCTCCATCGAGAATTTCGATGACGGCACCCATACCTTCGATGCCGACACCGATTCCTTCGATGCCGGCACCGGCACCGATGCCAGCACCGATGCCATCGAGGACATTCTCGATACCCCTGACAATTCCTTCGAGTTTCTCGGAGCCTCAGCCGAGGCCTTCAGGTATCCAACCCCCTCATGGTCCTACAGGTCAGCAACCTGATCCTTATGACACCTGGGGTGATGATACCTCCACAGACACCGATGATTTGCCTTCACCACCCTCTCCTGCGGGGAGTAGAAAGCGTTCTCCTCCTGAGGACCTCTCTTTCATAAATTTTGTGAAGGAAATGTCGGATTTAGTCCCTTTTCAGCTTCAATCGGAACAAATGACAGGCACCAGATGATGGAGTTGCTCCAATTCTTGGATGCCCCTAAAGTCATCACTTCTATACCAATTCATCAGGTTTTTCTGGACCTTCTAAAAAAGAATTGGGAATCTCCTGGATCTGTTGCTCCAGTAAACAAAAAAGCTGACTCTACCTATCTTGTACAGTCAGCACCTGGCTTTCAGAAACCTCAGCTAGACCACCACTCTGTAGTGGTAGAATCAGCTCAAAAGAAAGCTAAAAGAATAAAGCCACATTCTTCCATACCTCCTACTAAGGAAAATAAATTCCTAGATAGTATAGGTAGGAAAGTATACCAAGGAGCCATGCTAACTTCCAGAATAGCCTCTTATCAGCTATATATGACCCAATACAATAGGGTCATTCTTAAACAGATACAGGAGTACTCAGATACCTTACCAGAGCAGTTCCAACCACAACTTCAATCCCTACTAAATAAAGGTTTTGAAGCTGGGAAGCATGAGATAAGAACAGCTTACGACATCTTTGATGCTTCCACCAGACTTTCTGCTACGGCCATCTCTGCAAGACGCTGGGCTTGGCTTAAGTCATCTGATCTTCGTCCGGAGGTTCAGGACAGGCTCTCTGACCTGCCCTGTTTAAGGGATAATTTGTTTGGTGAGCAAATTCAGCAAATTGTTGCTGAATTGAAGGATCATCATGAGACACTTAAACAGCTCTCATCCATTCCTTCTGACTTACCTTCTAAACAGCCGTTCAAGAAGGACCCAAAAAAGTCCTTCTTCTGTCCACGGAAGTATTATCCCCCACACACCAAGTCTAGGTCTGCGAGGCCTTACCATAAATCTCAGCCTCACCAGTCTCGAAAACAAAAGCCCGCAGCAGCTCCACAACCTGGCCCTGCATCGGGTTTTTGACTTTCAATTAGAGAGCAGTTGCCAAATCCCTCTTCCAACCATACCAGTAGGAGGTCGGTTAAGCCACTTTCTAGAAAAATGGCATCATATCACCACAGATCAATGGGTGATAGCGATAATTGTACACGGTTACCACCTCAACTTCCTGACTCTCCCTTCGGACTCCCCACTCATGCAGGCGTGGGGACTCACCGATCACTCTGTTCTTCTCGAGCAGGACGTTTCCCTTCTCCTCCAGTCAAACGCTATAAAACCCGTTCCTCCCTCACAAAAAGGACTAGGTTTCTACTCCAGGTACTTTCTGATCCCAAAAAAGTCAGGAGGACTTCGACCAATCCTGGACCTACGAGCCCTCAACAAGTACCTTCACAGAGAGAAGTTCAAGATGGTAACCCTGGGCTCGCTTCTCCCTCTGCTGCAAAGAGGGGACTGGCTCTGCTCTCTAGACCTAAAAGATGCCTATACTCACATTGCGATATCTCAACCTCATCGCAAATACCTCCGTTTTTTAGTAGGCCGAAATCACTATCAATACCGAGTACTCCCTTTCGGCCTGGCATCCGCACCACGAGTTTTCACCAAATGCCTCGTGGTAGTGGCAGCATTTCTCAGGAAGGAAGGTGTCCACGTCTACCCCTATCTGGACGATTGGTTAATCAGGGCCCCAACCCAGCAAATCGCTCGGTCCTCCCTGACCCTGACAATTCAAACACTACTTTCTCTAGGGTTTCTTGTCAATTACGAGAAATCCTACTTAATCCCATCTCAAACCTTATCCTTCATTGGGGCAGACTTGGATACCTTACAGGCAAAAGCCTTCCTTCCTCATCAACGAGTCCAAATCCTTGTGTCCCTAGCTTGCCAGTTGCAGTCTCAACGCACAGCAACAGCTCGACAATTCCTCATCCTCCTGGGATACATGGCCTCCTCAGTTTATGTGACTCCCATGGCCCGCTTGGCCATGAGAGTCATGCAATGGACTCTGAGATCACAATGGATCCAAGCTGTTCAGCCTCTGTCCTCCATTGTTCGCATCACCGATGCACTCCGTCTGTCTCTTGTCTGGTGGAAAACTCAATCCAACCTCCTACAGGGCTTGCCTTTTCACCCACCAGATCCTCAAATAATTCTCACAACTGACGCTTCCAACGTCGGTTGGGGAGCTCATCTAAACAATTTACAAACCCAAGGATTCTGGTCTCCAGAGGAAGCCAAACACCAGATCAACTTCCTGGAACTTCGAGCAATACGACATGCTCTCAGGACTTTTCAAGATTGCCTATCGAACCACATAATCTTGATTCAGATGGACAACCAGGTGGCCATGTGGTACATAAACAAGCAGGGGGCACAGGTTCCTTTCTTTTGTGCCAGGAAGCTGCGCAGATTTGGGCAGAAGCCCTCTCCCGCTCCATGTACCTCAGAGCCACCTACTTGCCGGGAGTGAACAATGTCTTGGCAGACAAACTGAGCCGTGTCTTCCACCCACATGAGTGGTCCCTCAATCCCTTCGTAGCAAACACTCTGTTCCAGCAATGGGGTTATCCCCACATAGACCTCTTTGCATCCCCTCAGAACCACAAAGTGGACAATTACTGCTCTCTCATTCGGAGCCAACACTCTCGGCCCAGGGATGCATTCTCCCTCACGTGGACAACCGGTCTGCTTTATGCATTCCCTCCACTTCCTCTTCTGTCGAAGACTCTCGTGAAGCTACGTCAGGACAGGGGAACCATGATCCTGATAGCAACGCACTGGCCACGCCAAGTGTGGTTTCCCATACTCCAGGATCTCTCCATCCGCAGGCACATTCCTCTGGGACAGGACCCGCATCTGGTCACTCAAAACGACGGATGCCTCCTCCATCCCAACCTCCAAGCCTTGTCCCTGATGGCATGGATGTTGAAAGGTTAGTCCTTCAACCATTTAACCTTTCAGATTCAGTTTCTCGTGTCCTGATCGCTTCACGAAAGCCTTCCACAAGAAAATCTTATTCATACAAATGGAAAAGGTATACATCATGGTGCACTTCTCAGTCCCTTGATCCCCTTTCCTGTCCAATTTCCAAATTCGTGGACTATCTCTGGCATTTATCTGAATAAGGTCTAAAGACCTCTTCCATCAGAATGCATGTCAGTGCGGTAGCCGCCTTCCATAAAGGTATCGGGGGTGTCCCTATTTCAGTACAACCCCTTGTAACACGCTTTCTTAAAGGCTTGCTCCATTTGAAACCACCTTTACGTCCTCCGGCCCCATCTTGGGACCTTAATTTGGTTCTTGGTCGCCTTATGAAACCACCTTTCGAACCTCTTCACTCCTGTGACCTAAACTATCTCACATGGAAAGTGTTATTCCTTTTGGCTATCACTTCGGCTCGCAGGGTTAGTGAACTATAGGCCTTAGTTACCTATACGCCTTACACTAAACTCCTGCAGGACCGGGCAGTACTCCGCACTCACCCAAAATTCTTACCTAAGGTAGTTTCGGAGTTTCATATTAATCAATCCATCATACTACCTATCTTCTTTCCCAGGCCCCACTCCAACTCCGGGGAACAGACTCTGCATACCCTTGACTGTAAACGGGCTCTAGCATTCTATCTAGACCGTACAGTAGCCCACAGGAAGAGCACTCAATTATTCGTCTCTTTCCATCCTAACAAGTTAGGGCAACCTGTGGGTAAGCAGGCTCTTTCCTCCTGGTTGGCGGACTGCATTTCCTTTTGCTATCAGCAAGCTGGCATTCCTTTCCAAGACCGTGTTAAAGCACACTCTGTGAGGGCCATGGCGACTTCAGTAGCACACCTTCGATCGGTGCCGCTTCCTGACATCTGCAAGGCTGCCACCTGGAGTTCCCTCCATACATTTGCAGCCCATTATTGCCTGGACAAAGCCGGAAGACAGGATTCCATCTTCGTCCAGTCTGTCTTGCGTAACCTTTTTCCAGCATAAGGTACCAACACCCTTCCACCTTCCCGGTAGGGTGCGGATGCCCTCTACCAACTTACACCCCAGTTGTTGTGCCTGTTGCATGCCGTTGGGTACATTTGGTGCACGATAGGACATCCTCAGCTCGGTACTCACCCATTTGCGAGGACAACCATCCTGCTTGTCCTGTGAGAAAGCAAATGTTGCTTACCTGATGTAACAGGTGTTCTCACAGGACAGCAAGATGTTAGTCCTCACGAAACCCGCCCACCACCCCGCGGTGTTGGGCTCGTTTTTTATTATGTTATTTTTCGGCACTGCCTGTAGCTTTGAAACAAGACTGAAGGGAGACCCCTGCTGGCTGCAGGGTTAGTGCCGTGCTGGGCATGCCCAGTAGGGGCCAGTCAAAGTTCCTGAAACTTTGACAGAAGTTTTCCGTGGTTGGGCTCCATCCTCGATGTCACCCATTTGTGAGGACTAACATCCTGCTGTCCTGTGAGAACACCTGTTACATCAGGTAAGCAACATTTGCTATTCCATGATGGTGCATAGCACCCGGATTTAATGAATCTACTAAGGAAAACATGCACCAATTATGGGCTATGCTGGCAGAAATTGTGATGCAGTCAAGATGCTGCTTCCTACTCATTAAAGATTTCTGAATATAATGGCGTGGTTATCACTGCAAATGAAAAGATTTTTTTTCCTCTAACTGATAGAAAGTGGCCCTAAAAGCTTTTTTAAGTTGTTGACAACCTAAAGTTTGGGGGTTTTTTAAAGAAAAGGATAGGAAAATTATTAATGGCTTCCCATCGATAACTCTGAAAATGTTGATTTCTAACCATGGGTTAGATTCTAGATGGGGAGAATTTGAGGTGGTATCTATGCTGGAGATTTTACAGCTTATTGTAGAACTTAATAATTCATCTTGCTTATTGAATTTTAGTCCCACAGTGACTCTTACATTTATTCATACTGAATTATGAAATGGATTAGCCTCTAAATTAATTCAGTCCTTTACTGAAGGATATTTGCCAGAAGCACTAAAATTGGCCAGTGTCAGACCACTCCTAAAGAAACCCTCTTTATTTATTTATTTAATATATTTCTATACCGGACTTCATGAATGGGATTCATATCAGGCCGGTTTACATGGAACTTGGGGGATTAACAAGTGTAACCAAACAAGAAGGCTGAAACAAGCAAAGTTACATATAACAAGGGGATTGAACTTGGGGGCTAAGGTAGCCAGGAAGTAGACAGAGAAGAATTAACTACATATAAATAATATATGACTGGTTCAGAGATTAGTAAATATCCCATTCCTTGGGCTGAGTCTGACGTGACATTTTTGAGTTAGGGGAAGGCTTGGAGGAAAAGCCACATCTTAAGTTTTCTTCGAAAGGTAAGAAGACAGGGTTCCAGTCTTAGGTCAGTCGGTAGTCTGTTCCAAAGGACTGGGCCTGCTGTGGAGAAGGAACGTTCTTTGGTGGATGTTAGACGGGTGGATTTAGCAGGTGGGACTTGAAGGGTTCCTTTATATGCTTCTCTGATGGGTCTTTCTGAAGAGCGGTGTTTGAAAGGGGTCTGAAGGTCTAGTGTGAGCTGTTTGTGGATGGATTTGTGGATTATAGTGAGTGCTTTATGTAGAATTCTGTATTTTATCTTTAGATCCTGTTAATCTATTGAGCTATCAGCCGCATCTGAAAAAAGATATAATTGCGATGGAGAAGGTACAGAGAAGGGCTACCAAAATGATAAGGGGAATGGAACAGCTCCCCTATGAGGAAAGACTAAAGAGGTTGGGACTTTTCAGCTTGGAGAAGAGAAGGCTGAGGGGGGATATGATAGAGGTGTTTAAAATCATGAGAGGTCTAGAATGGGTAGATGTAAATCTGTTATTTACTCTTTTGGATAATAGATATTTCATCTGCCTTTCGTTGTAATCGTGGTATGTGTGGACCCTTGGCTGGGTTGGAGATGAATCCTCCCAATCTGAAATCCATAAAAGTCTGGCAGCTTGTGCCCCACCCTTTCTCGCAAGAGAAAAATTCAAGACAATCTCTCTGGGTATGCTGATTCCCCTCCTCAAAAGAGGGGACTGGCTCTGCTCTTTCGACCTCAAAGAAGCTTACGCTCACGTAGCCATTTTCCCCGATCACAGGAAGTATCTCCACTTTGTGGTGGGGAATGCCCACTACCAGTACCGGGTGCTGCCTTTTGGGTTGGCCTCAAGCCCTCCATGACTTCACCAAATGTCTGGTGGTGGGGGCACAAGCTGCCAGACTTTTATGGATTTCAGATTGGGAGGATTCATCTCCAACCCAGCCAAGGACACAATCTCATCAGGAGAACCTGGGAAAAGTCCTCCTTCAGCAGGAAGCAAAACCTCCTCAGATGCTGCCACTTCAGGATGCTGCAGCTGCCCACATGGAGGCGAGAAGTCTCCCATTTATGACATCCAAGGAGAGGGGGAGGAAGAGTTCAAATAATGGAAGTTAGCAAGTAGCACATTTAAAACAAATCTGTGACTTCTTTTTCAGCCAATGCACAAGTAAGCTCTGGAATTTGTTGCCGGAGGATGTGGTTAGGGAAGTTAGCATAGCTGAGTTTTAAAAAGATTTGGGTAAGTTCCTGGAGAAGAATCCATAAACTGTTATTAATCAAGTTTACTTACTTAGGAAGAGTCACTGCAATTACTGGCTTCACTAGCATAGGATCTGCTTAGTGTTTGGCTACTTGCCAGGTACTTGTGTCCTGCACTGGCTACTGTTGGAAACAGGATGCTGGGCTTGATGGACCCTCAGTCCATCTTATGTTCTTAAATAACAGAGTCTCTTTAAAAGGAAGTTTGATCAATGCATTTTAGAAATGTAATCTGCCAACCAAGTGCACAACCAAAGCAAATGTGTAGTTGCCACAAAGCCATGCTCCTTGCAGAAGACCAAAAGAGGTCAAAGTAAGAATTTGCCAAAACTTCTGCCCTTTTCCATCTGAAAAGCTTCGTCTAAAACTGGACCACTCTCTAAAACCCTCTCCTGGACACAACCCTGCCCTTGCTACAATACAGTTAGATGCTGCCGCTTGCAGAGCTATACCAGAAGCCTCAAATGTCTGTTTAAGAACGGACTGCTATCTTTCTGTCCTCTGCAACCCTACGATCCTCTACAGGAAAAGTAGTTCTCTTTGTGACTGCACAAACCGGAGCATCTATCTTAGGAAATTTCAGGTTTTCTCTCTCCTGAGCAAAAGTAGGATACAGTTTCACCAAGAATTTTCCTCCCTTAAAATTAGCCTCAGGAGAATCATTTTTCAAGGATATAAAATCCTTGACTGACCCATGCAATGGGAAGGATGGGGATGGCTTTCTCAACCTAATCCTGATAGGAACCTCTGCTGAGCTGGGAATCTCGTCTCCCATCTCCTCCTCAGTAATATTGAGAATCCACAAGGACTAGGAAATAAAGGAGGACAACTCCTCCTCCTTGTGGAACAGTCAAACCACAGAAGAATCATCTTCTTCCTTTGGGAAATGCTCCTCCTCTTCCAATTCTTCCTCTCTGCGACTGCCTCTTAAAATCCTCAGATCCAAAAAAAGGCCCATCTGACTTGGAGGACCTCTCCTCCAAGTCCTCATCTTCCTCCTTTCTTGTCCTCTTGTCCTGATCCATCAACAACAATTCCCTGTGGGGAGAGTACCACAGGAGGAAGCCCAAGTGTTGTACTCCGTACCACATAGAGCACCTGAAGTGCATTAAACGTTCAGCTGCTAGAGAAGATCAGGAGAAAGGAGGAACTTCCTCTACAATCAATAAAGAAGGTGCCTTTTCTCGAACTGCAGCAGAAAGTGCAACCCTGGAGCGACATACTGCAACATCCAGTGGTGCGGGCACTAAGGAAGGAGGGTCTGGATCCACCTCTGTATCTTGCTGTGGCTCCAGTATGGCTGCTGTTCCCACTGTGGCAGCACGCCTACTGACAGGAATAGGTTGGCCAACTGACCCTGCAGATGCAGTCTCCTTCCCCTCCCCAGGATAATCAATTTCTCTCTCCGACTGTTCTCTCTCTCCTTCCCACACACTCTGTAGATGCTTTCTTCTCCTATTGACTGCCACCATGAACCACATGGGTGCATAAAAGGGTTCTTTCCCCATGCTTCATAACATTGTGAAACACTTCCCCTCCTTCTTCCTACCCTACTCCTTGCCTAGGAGCCTAAGCAGAGAAAACTGAACCTGGTTACTCACCATAGGGAAAAGCAGTCGGCTCCCTCGAATCAATATTTATTTTTTTTAACTTTTATTAAACTTGAAGACGGGCAAAGACAATAGGAGGGAGGGTAAGCCAGGGGAGGAAGTCTTGAGGAAACAGACTCCCTACTCTCAATTTTTAGAAAGGAGAGGAAGGAAGAGTGGGGGAAATGGGGGCAGGGGCAACTCACAGCCACAGCTGAAAGCCCTATTCCAGTAAAGTAAGGCTCATATGGAAAGCCCATTTAGGAAAAATATATCCCCTCCCTCACTAGTGCATTTTCCAACAGGTAGAATACTTTTTCATTTGCTCAAGATGAGTACTGAATTTCCATCCTGCACATTTTCCTATTGGAATTTGGGTGAATTGAGCCCTTAGAAATGTCACCACACATATACATGTCAAAAAGGATTTCTCATTGTTTCCAGTACCTGTTTTAAGGATTTGGGTTAATTACTGTTTTAAGAAAACTACCCCATGTTGACTGGTAACTGGAATAAAAAGGTCAAGAAAAATATATAACTGTCAGCCCAGAAACAGAACAACAGAGGCTGTGTGATAGTGTGCAAGGAACTGCATGAGTACAGAATGGGTATAGATAAGAAGGCACCAGACAGCCACAAGGACAAAGGAAACCCAGAACAGACACACCATGTGACGTGCTCAGTAACCATGAGAAGTGCCTCAGGAAAAGCCTATGTGATATAGAACAAGTACAGTGTATGTAAGCCAAGTTTAGCAAGTTATAAAAAAGCAGCTTTGGCACGGAAGACGAGCAGCAACATTGCAGAGAAGCAGTACATTCTGTTTATTTGCTCTGTTTGCTCCCTTAAGGAATAATAATCTCATTCTTCCTTGGGTTTCTTCTACCTTCTTTTCTTTATTACAATGTTAAACAATTACTGCTGTCAATTATGAGTTTCTTTGCTAATTAATAAAGACCTTCTTTTGGAACTGAAAAAGCTGCTTCATCAATTGGTTTGAATTTTATAAAAGATCCATTCCACATGGAATGAAGAAGGTAAAGTTTCAACAGTTTCTCATGTTTTGCCATTTCATTTATTGCAGGCATCACTCTCTGGAGCAAGGAAGCACTTGAAAGGAATGTGGACAGAAGATCCCAGGAGTATACGGCATCTGAACTGATTGCATCAGACACTATTTCTGATAAGGCAAATGCACTGAACATTACAGCTTCACTGAAGGCAAGTTTCCTGGGTGGTCTGATACAAGTGGATGGATCTGCAACCTATTTAAATGACACCGTGAAATCCAGACACCAGTGCCGAGTGACTTTGCAACACTCACGAACAACCATGTTTGAACAACAAACTATGAACCATTTAGGGCTCCAGAATTTGGCTTATCCAGACATATTTGAACAAGGAACGGCAACGCACGTTGTCACTGGAGTGGTGTATGGGGCTCAGGCTTTCTTTGTGTTTGATTATGAAGTTTCTTCATCAGAGACTAAACAAGATGTAAAGGGAAATTTGAAAGCAATAATTAAAAAGATACCATTGATTTCTATTGAAGGAGAGGGAGATCTCAACATGAATGACAAAGAGAAAGAAAATGTAACTAAGCTTAGTTGTAAATTTTATGGAGATTATGCTCTGGAGAGTAACCCTGTAACTTATGAGGATGCCATTAAAATATATGCAACTCTTCCTCATTTACTTGGTGAAAATGGGGAGAAAGCTGTGCCTGTGAAGGTCTGGTTATATCCTCTGCAGAAACTGGACAGCAAGGCTGCTCAGCTGGTTCGCAACATCAGTATAGAACTTGTCTTAGAGGCTGAAGCTGCCTTAGAAGAACTAAATGAAGTTAACATGACATGCAAGGACATGATGAATCACCCCTCAACCATAAGTTTTCCAGAAATAAAGAAGAAAATTATGACATTCAGTGATTTGTGCATTCAGTACAAACTCACCTTCCAACAACAACTAGCTAACTCGTTACCCGCTATCCGTGGAGGTGGAGAAGAAGAAGGTGTACTGATGGACATTTTATCTAGGAAAGGACAATCACCATTCAGTACAACTCAATTACAGGGATTTCTGGATAAAATGCAGCAGGAGTTGGCTTTTGTCGACTCCTGCCTCAGAGCACTGGAGAATGTGAGCGTTATCTCCTCTGAGAGAGAACTGAGCAAATTAATGCTAGATGTAATGGTGGAGCAGGTTGTGTCCTTTAATTTTACCTCCTTAAATGAAGAAGAACCATATTTACAAGATTTGGAACTCTGGCTTCAGTCCCAGTTTCAAAACAAAATTCATGAGAAAAAAGAGTTCAAACCATGGTTTAGCAATAGAGAGATCATCAAAAAGACGAGGAAAAGTGTGAAGGCATTCATGGACTTTCTCAGTATCAATAAATCCAGAGAGAGTACTCAGTTTATTGTGGCATCTGTTTCAGAACAGAACAATCCAGGATCTTCTATTTACTTGTATGAAAATGGAGAGTTGGTGAGCACGAACTTTGAACCCCCAGCAAAACCTAACCCTCCTCTGAGTGGCAGGATAGCACATGATAGCATAGAACTCAAGCTTAAACCTTCAGACACTGGCAGGGATGAGGTAATGAACTACAGGATAGAGTACAGACTTGCAGAACAGGAGAACTGGTCAACAGTTGATACAAATGACAAAAATGAGACATTCACAATAAAAAACCTGCAGCCTAATTCAGGATACCAGGTCAGGTGCTCTGCAGTATGCAAGGCAGGGATGAGTCTTCCAAGTGATAATGCTAACATTGTAAAAACACTTCCAACAAATCCACCTGGAATGCCGGTAAAAAGCCACGTAGAGCCATTTGCCATATCCATCAGCTGGGAGATACCTACTGCCATTGCAGAAGGTCTCAAAATAACAGAATACAAGGTAGAATATCAAGCAGAGACTGGAGAAGGATACCAGGAAGGAAAAGACAGCTGGTCTGAAAACAAAACAGGAACGAAAAATGAGCAGTGTACTATAGAAGGACTTAAACCTAATACCATGTATAAAATCAGAGTGTCTGCTGTCTGTGGCGATGTGGGGACCAGTCTTCCAAGTGAGGAAATTATAGTTACAACCCTGAAAGAAGGAGCACTGAGATTATCTACTTTTCTGGAAAGAAGCACTTTAGAAGCCAGTGGTCACCCCTCACTCTACCTGCTTAACACAGTTTTTGATAAAAGTTGTAGAAAGTTCAGCCTAGGGGAAAATACTTATTCCCACGCTCATAAAACAATCATGATGATTGGCGCCACTGGAACAGGAAAAACTACTCTTATCAATGGAATGATAAACTACATTCTGGGAGTGGAATGGAAAGACGACTTTCGTTTCAAAGCTATAAACGAAGTTACGGGTAAAACACAAGCTGAAAGTCAAACATCTGAAGTCACTGCCTACGAAATAAATTATGCAGAGGGCTTTAAGATTCCTTATTCCCTTACTATCATAGACACCCCGGGATTTGGTGATACCAGAGGGCTGGAACAGGACAAGCAAATAGTAGAGAAGATACGAGAATTCTTCTCCATCCCACAGGGCATTGATCACTTAAATGCTGTCTGTTTTGTTGTTCAGGCTTCGCTAGCTCGTTTGACTCATACTCAGAAATATATATTTCATTCTATACTTTCCATTTTTGGACACGACATCAAAGACAACATACAAGTTCTGGTCACCTTTGCAGATGGGAATACACCCCCTGTTTTAGATGCCATTAATAAATCTGAGGTTCCATGTCTAAAAGATGAAAAAGGTGTTCCTCATCATTTCAAATTCAACAATTCTGCACTCTTTGTAAGCAATGCAAATTCTGGTAATGAGCGTTTTAATTTTAATGAAATGTTCTGGGAAATGGGCCTTGCAAGCTTTGAGATCTTTTTCTCATCTTTGGGCCAGCTGAAGAGTACCAGCTTGAGATTAACAAAACAGGTCCTGGAAGAACGTGAAAAGCTTGAAGTGACCATTCAAGGGCTGCAGCCTCTAATCAGTCAAGGTTTGTTAAACCTGGAGGAAATAAGGATGACGCAGAAAGCTCTGGAGCAAAACAGGGGTGATATGGAGGACAGCAAAGACTTCCAATATGAAGTAGAAATAACAGTAGCAGTGAAGGAAGAAATCAAGGACTTCATAACAAACTGTCAGACGTGCCATGCCACATGTCACCATCCTTGTATCTACGCCGATGACAAAGATAAAGTCAGCTGTGCCGCAATGGATAAAACTGGGCACTGTACTGTTTGTCCTGGCAAATGTAACTGGGCTGTTCACTACAATCAGAAATACAAGTGGAGCTACGTAGTGAAAAAAGAAAAAAGAACATATTCTGAGTTGAAAGCAAAATATGAGAAGGCATTTGGTGAAGTAATGTCAAAAGAGAAGATACTTGAAAAGCTTACGCTCCAATATGATGCAGTGAAAGAAAGAGTGCTACACTTTATTGATGAGTCATCTAAATGCATTCAACGGCTTCAAGAAATTGCCCTAAAACCCAACCCACTTTCAGTCCCAGAACACATTGACCTTCTGATCCAGGCTGAACAACAGGAAAAAAAGCCAGGGTTCCTTGAAAGAATAGCATCATTGACCGCAGTCAGAGAGCAAGCTGTGCTAATAACAAAGATCGCCAACAAGGAGGAGCTGCTGCCGGACGAAAGCAAAAAGTTCAGGACTATGCAACAATCCAAAAGCGCCATAATAGTTAAAAGTCTAAAAGACTTTTGGGGTTTTTGTACGAACAAAAGAAATTGCCGTGCTAGGTGAGACCAAGGATCCATCAAGCCCAGCATCCTGTTTCCAACAGAGGCCAAACCAGGCCACAAGAACCTGGCAATTACCCAAACACTAAGAAGTTACTCATGCTACTAATGCAATTAATAGCAGTGGCTATTCCCTAAGAAAACTTGATTAAAAGAAAATTATTACTTACCTGCTAATTTTCGTTCCTGTAGTACCATGGATCAGTCCAGACAGTGGGTTATGTCCCCAATCCAGCAGATGGAGTCAGCACAAGCTTTGAGGGGGCGTATCCATATATACTACTACCCCCTCTGCAGGAGTTCAGTATCGAGTATATCAAAGCCCGAGTAGAAACCCCCGAAGGATCAAGTTTGTGGAAACAGATAATTAAAACAATTGTAACCGCAACAAGTAACTGCAAACATCCTACCAACTTGTAGGGAGCTGTGAAAAAACAGCAAAAAAGAAACGACTGTGAAGACACAGAACACTGTGAGTAAGAAGTAGCGCAGAGCTGAGCAGGATCAAGAACCCAAACGCGGTGGGCGTCTGGACTGATCCATGGTACTACAGGAACGAAAATTAGCAGGTAAGTAATAATTTTCTTTTCCCTGTATGTACCTAGATCAGTCCAGACAGTGGGATGTACCCAAGCTTCCCTAAATCGGGTGGGGTCCTGCGAGGCCTGCTCGGAGAACCTGCTCGCCAAAATGTCCAGAGACCGAAGAGGCGAGGTGCAGACGATAGTGCCTCGAGAACGTGTGTAACGATTTCCAGGTGGCTGCTCTACAAATTTCTAGAGAGGATACCGAGCGAGCCTCCGCCCAGGAAGCCGCCTGAGAACGTGTAGAATGCGCTACGATGCCGGGTGGGGGAGTCCGTCCCGCCCCAATGTAGGAAGCAGCAATGCCGGCCTCCAGCCATCTGGCAAAGGTAGTCTTCGAAGCCTGAGACCCCTTCTTAGGACCGGACCAGAGTACAAAGAGATGGTCAGAGATCCGGAACTCATTTGTAGCCTCCAGATAGAGGCGCAGAGTGCGCTTGACATCCAAGAGACGGAGAGACTTCGGCTCTGAGGAGGAGAAGGACGGCAACTCTACCGTCTGGTTCACATGGAATGCAGAAACCACCTTCGGAAGGAAGGAGGGAACGGTGCGAAGCGAAACTCCAGAGTCGGAGAAACGGAGATAGGGCTCTCTACACGACAGAGCCTGCAGCTCCGAGATGCGTCAAGCGGAACAGATGGCCACAAGAAATACAGTCTTGAGAGTGAGATCCTTTATCGTTGCGCTGCGCAGCGGCTCAAACGGTGGTCCCGACAGGGAGCGAAGCACAAGGTTAAGACTCCAGGAGGGACAAGGGTCCCGTAACGGAGGACGCATATGCTTGACACCCTTGAGAAAACGAGCAATGTCAGGATGCTGTAGAAGAGAGAGTCCCCATCGCTCAACAGCGAACCAAGGGCGGCCACCTGAACCCGTAGTGAATTATAGGCGAGCCCTTTTTCCACTCCCGCCTGTAGAAACTGAAGGATCTGAGGTACAGAAGCCTTAGCGGGTCTCGTGGCCTGGCTGGTACACCACAGCTCGAACACCTTCCAGACTCGAACGTAGGCCGCCGACGTCGATGTCTTTCGTGCCCGCAATAGCGTGGATACTACCGCCTCCGGGTAGCCCCGACGCCGGAGGCGGCGCCTCTCAAAAGCCAGGCCGCAAGACAGAAGAGTTCTGTCTGCTCGAAAAATACCGGGCCCTGATGTAGGAGCTGGGGGAGGTGCCCCAGCCCGATTGGCCCGTCAATCACCAGCTGTAGCAGGTCTGCAAACCAGGGTCGCCTGGGCCATTCTGGAGCGACGAAGACCACGATCCCCTGATGGCTTTCTATTCTGCGGAGCATCCTGCCCACCAGGGGCCACGGTGGAAAAGCGTAGAGCAGAAGATGTGGGGGCCACGGAAGGACCAGGGCATCCACTCCCTCCGCGCTCTCTCCGGCGACTGAAGAAGCGTGGAGCCTTGGCGTTGAGAGCGGATGCCATCAGATCCAAGTGGGGGGCTCCCCACCGATGGACGAGAAGTTGCATCGCTTTGTCGGAGAGAGACCACTCTCCTGGGTCCAGCAGTTGTTGACTGAGGAAGTCCGCCTGGACGTTGTCCACCCCGGCGATGTGCGAGGCCGCTAGCCGAACGAGATGACTCTCTGCCCATTGCATCAGCAGCGCCGCCTCGAGCGCGACCTGCGGGCTGCGTGTGCCTCCTTGTCGGTTGATGTAGGCCCCGGTGGTAGCGTTGTCCGATAGGATTCTGACTTCCCGGTTCTGAAGAAGCAGGAGGAAATGTCGCAGAGCTAGCCGGACCGCTCTGGTTTCCAGACGGTTGATTGACCACTTCGCCTCCACCGTGGACCACGTCCCCTGCGTGGCGCTTCGATCGCAGACTGCACCCCAGCCTGCTAGACTGGCATCGGTAGTCACCACCACCCAATTTGGCAGATCGAGGGACACGCCACGGGCCAGGTTCGGCGGATCCAACCACCAGCCCAGACTGTCCCTGGCATTCTGCGGGAGCGGGAGAATCATCTGGTAGTCCTGCGATACTGGTTTCCAACGGGAGAGGAGCGCCCACTGTAAGGTCCTGAGGTGCGCGAAAACCCAAGGTTCAAGGTCGATGGTGGACCCCATCACTCCCAGGAGTTGTAGGTAGTCCCAGGAGGTGGGCTCTGGTAACGCAGAGAACAGTCTTGTGTGATCCCGCAAGGATTGAGCCTTGTCCTGGCGCAGAAAAACCTTGCCCAGTAGGGTGTCGAAGGTCGCCCCCAAAAAATCCAAGCGTTGGGAGGGCATGAGGGAGCTCTTGGAGAAGTTCACTACCCATCCCAGGGAGTGTAGAAACCGTACTACTCAAGTCACCGCTGAGCGTCCATGATCGAATGACTTCGCCCGGATGAGCCAATCGTCCAGATAAGAATGAACCAGGATGCCCTCCTTCCAGAAAGCTGCAGCCACGACTACCATGATCTTGGTGAAGGTGCGCGGCGCCGGCGCCAATCCGAACGGGAGAGCCGTGAACTGAAAATGCCGGGCCAGGATTTTGAAACGAAGGAAACGGTGGTGGTCCGGGCGGATGAGGTCTAGGATAGGCCGGAAGGAACCGTCCTTCTTTGGCACGACGAAATAGATGGAATAGTGGCCTGAGCCCACCTCTCCGAAGGGCACGGGCGCAATAGCGCCTATCTCCCGGAGTCTGTCCAGAGTCAGCTGCACCGCTCTTCTCTTGAGGTCCGAGCCACAGGGAGAAAAGATGAACCTTCCCTGCGGGGGGCGGACAAATTCCAATGCGTAGCCGTGTTTTATGGTATCCAGGACCCACTGGTCCGAGGTGATCCGCGCCCACTCCGCGTAGAAATACGTTAGCCGGCCCCCAATCCTGGGGACAGGGGAGTGGGCGAGACTGGCATCATTGTGAAGACTTGGTAGAGGGGTTCCCGGGTCCGGGAGCAGTGCGTGCGGGCCGACGCCCGCGAATGGAGCGCGACCAGGGCTGAGACCTGGGGGCGGATGGACGGGAGCCCGCCTGTCTGTATCCCCTGTAGCGCCGTTGCGCTCTGGCTCTGGTCCGAGAAGAAGAAAACGCTCTGGATGGTCGAAACCTATCCTCCGGCAGCCGATGAACAGCGTTCTCCCCCAGGGACTTGATGATCTGGTCCACATCCTCCCCGAAGAGGAACTTGCCCCTGAAGGGAAGAGAGCCCAGACTGGACTTAGAGGACGTATCAGCCGCCCAGTTGCGTAGCCACAGTAGCCGTCGTGCTGCCACTACCGAAACCATGGATCTTGCGAGGACCCGAAAGAGGTCGTACGAGGCGTCCGCCCCATACGCCACTGCGGCTTCTAGTCGATCTGCCTGGGCAGCCTCATCGGCCGGCAGGACCTGAGATGTGAGGAGTTGTTGCACCCAAAGGGGACTAGCCCGCTGGGCAAGCGAACTGCACATCACCGCCCGCTTACCCAGTGCGGAGACCTCGAAGACCCGCTTAAGGAAAACTTCCAACTTACGATCCTGTGTGTCCCGCAACGCCGCACCTCCCGTTACTGGGATAGTCGTCCTCTTCGTGACCGCCGACACTGCGGAGTCCACCTTTGGGACCTTGATGAAGTCCAGAAAATCTTCGGGGAGCGGGTACAGCTTTTCCATGGCCCGGCTGCTCTTCAGGGAGGCCTCCGGGGTGTCCCATTCCCTGGTGAGAAGTTGTAAAAACGAGTCATGAATGGGAAAGGCCCGAGCCCTCGGCCGGAGTGCCGCCAGGACTGGATCTCCCTTCTTTGAAGAAGTGACGACAGCGGGAGCTACTGGGGCAGGTGGGTCTGGTGGCGGGTCCAAATCTAATTCCTGAATGATCTGCGGGATGAGGTCGTCCAGCTCTTCCCTCTGGAAGAGGCGTAGGGTACGCGGATCATCCCCGTCCTGCGTGCCATCCCCTTGTCCCCCATCCGGGAGGTCAGGTCCATGTCCCGCTGGGTCCGGCACCGCCCCCACTGCCGCGGACGCAGAGCGGACTCGGGTGGGAGGGTGGGGCCGGCGTCGAGGGCGACATCCGTGGGATCTTAGGAGGGGGGGTCCCACAGGCACTTCCAGCCCCTGCAGATAAGCGGTATGCATGAGCAGGATAAACTCCGGAGAGAACCCCGGCCTGCTCGGGTGCGCTTCGAGGAACAGCGTGGTTCCTGCTCCCTGGCTCTGGGTGCTTGGTTCCTGCCCCAAAATCGGGGGAGCACCCCCGCTTGTAGAATCCTCCCGGGATCCGTTCTCCCTCGTGGCCTGCGCCTCAGGGCGCTCAGAGTGTAAAATGGCCGCCGTTCCCGCCAAAAATGACGGAGTGGCCGGCCCGCACCGCCCGGGCAAAAAAGAGAAATCAGTCAGGGACTGTGAGGTACCTTCCGCCCCGGGAAGGCATTGCGCGCAGATGCCCTCCCGGGAAATCCGGGACCCCGGGTCGCCGCAGGCCGCACAGCATGACGGCCGCGGCATCGGGATCGCTGTGGGAGACAAGAAAACGGCTCCAAAAAAATGTGAAAAAGCCTCGGGGGGGGGGGGGGGCCACGCGCACAAAAGCGCTGCTGCAGGGGGGCCCGGTCGGTCCGCACTGCCCGCTGACCGAAAATAGAGGAGGGTGCCGCGGGGGGGCCTTCCCGGCCACACAACCCGCCCCAGACGTCTTTTCCTAAGCGCCGCAGCAGCCCATGAGGAGCTGTAAAATGGCCGCGGGTGAGGGAGTAAAAGCGAAGAGGCCGGCTCCACCGGCTTTCGCGGGCACCGGGGGCTGAGCTGTGAAGGGAAAAACTGCAAAGGAAAACCAACTTACCCCTGGCTGCAACGAGAAATAAACAGCAAGGCCGCAGAGAAGA
Organism: Rhinatrema bivittatum; assembly: GCF_901001135.1. NCBI lineage: Eukaryota > Metazoa > Chordata > Amphibia > Gymnophiona > Rhinatrematidae > Rhinatrema > Rhinatrema bivittatum. The sequence goes on along the minus strand of NC_042616.1, from coordinate 47,287,101 downwards.
GACAAGGAAGAGAAGCCACTCCCCAGAAGTTGAAAGGCCCCTGCCTTACTATTCTTTTTTTTTTTTTTTTTTTTTTACTTAGTACAAAATTGATACAAACTTGATCCACAAGAAAAAGACAGCAACAAGCCAGATAATCAAGCAAGAAAATGAGAAAGAAGGAAAAAGAGGGGAAGCCTGATTCCCCTACTCGCATCTGCTGGAGTTAGAAGATACTGAACTCCTGCAGAGGGGGTAGTAGTATATATGGATACGCCCCCTCAAAGCTTGTGCTGACTCCATCTGCTGGATTGGGGACATAACCCACTGTCTGGACTGATCCAGGTACGTACAGGGAATAGCCATTAATGGACTTCTCCTCCAAGAACTTATCCAAACCTTTATTAAACACAGATATACTAACTGCACTAACCACATCCTCTGGCAACAAATTCCAGAGCTTAATTGTGCGTTGAGTGAGAATTTTCTTCGATTAGTCTTAAATGTGCCACATACTAACTTCATGGAGTGCTCCATAGTCCTTCTATTATTTGAAAGTGTAAATAACCGATTCACATCTACTTGATCAAGACATCTCATGATCTTAAAGACCTCTATCAAATCCCCCCTCCGCCATCTCTTCTCCAAGCTGAACAGGCCTAACTTCTTCAGTCTTTCTTCATAGGAGAGCTGTTCCATCCCCTTTTTCATTTTGGTTGCCCTTCTCTGTACCTTCTCCATTGCAACTGTATCTTTTTTTTTTTTTTTTGAGATGTGGCGACCAGAATTGTACACAGAATTCAAGGTGAAGTCTCACCATGGAGCGATAGAGGCATTATGACATTTTCCGTTTTATTAACCATTCCCTTCCTAATAATTCCTAACATTCTGTTTGCTTTTTTTGACTGCTACAGCACACTGAGCCGACGATTTTAAAGTATTATCCACTATGATGCCTAGATCTTTTTCCTGGGTGGTAGCTCCTAATATGGAGCCTAACATTGTGTAACTACAGCAAGGGTTATTTTTCCCTGTATGTAACACTTTGCATTTGTCCACATTAAATTTCATCTGCCATTTGGATGCCCAGTCTTCCAGTCTTGCAAGGTCCTCCTGTAATGTATCACAATCCGCTTCTGATTTAACTACTCTTAATAATTTTGTATCGTCCGCAAATTTGATAACCTCACTCGTCGTATCGTTTATATATATATATATATATTGAAAAGCACCGGTCCAAGTACAAATCCCTGAGGCACTCCACTGTTTGTTTACCCTTTTCCACTGAGAAAATTGACCATTTAATCCTACTCTCTGTTTCCTGTCTTTTAACCAGTTTGTAATCCACCAAAGGACATCACCTCTTATCCCATGACTTTTTAGTTTTCTTAGAAGCCTCTCATGAGGGACTTTGTCAAACACCTTCTGAAAGTCCAAATACATTACATCTACTGGTTCACCTATATCCACATGTTTATTAACCCCTTCAAAAAAATGAAGCAGATTTGTTAGGCAAGACTTCCCTTGGGTAAATCCATGTTGACTGTGTTCCATTAAACCATGTCTTTCTATATGCTCTACGATTTTGATCTTCAGAATAGTTTCCACTCTTTTACCCAGCACTGAAGTCAGGCTCACTGGTCAATAGTTACCCGGATTGCCCCTGGAGCCTTTTTTAAATATTGGGGTTACATTGGCCACCCTCCAGTCTTCAGATACAATGGATGATTTTAATGATAGGTTACAAATTTTAACTAATAGATCAGAAATTTCATTTTTGAGTTCCTTCAGTATCCTGGGATGCATACCATCCGGTCCAGGTGATTTGCTACTCTTTAGTTTATCAATCTGGCCTACTACACGCGATAAGGCCATATCACATGAGAAAAGTGCCTTTTCTCATGCGATATGATGCAAATTAGGGGGAGGGGAGGAGTCGGGCGGAGTCAGCAGTGTTTTCGCTGGCGGTGATAATGTTACTAACATTATCGTTGGCAGTAGTGCGCCAAATAGCACCACCTGTCACTGTGGTGCTATTCGGTGCAAAAGCCAGCAGCCAGTGCACTGCAGCCGGCACTCGCACTGCAGTGGTGCGAAGGCTGCGGCTTTCGCAGGCCTGCCCCCCATTTTCACAGGATTCATCATTCTGCGAAGAATGATGAATCCTGGCCTTAGGTTATTGGATTACCGGGAAGACAAAATGATTGATAATGAAACATGTTTCCATCATTCATGCCACATATTTCAATTTCATCCCCCTCTAAAATATCCTATTTACCCCCATTAGAGGTACTGAGATGCACACAAGGAATGCTGCTCAGTGAATCAGCCAGCTGAGAGATCAGCTTAGGGCAGGGAGTCAGCAGTCACACGGTCCAGGGTGTGTGCCCCTGAGTAAGGATTGTCATTATAATGTCTCGGCTAAGAGGGGAGAGAGGTTAATGAATGAGCGCTCATAGCAGCTTGGTCCTAGTAAAGGCAGGTTCTGATAGACTTGTAGCCCCCAAATAAAGGAGGAAGAAATATCTGGGCCATGAAAAAGAAACTTCCTATTTACAAGAAAATATGTAATTAGAAAAAACCAATACCTACATATGTATCTTCATTTAAGTGTACATTCATGCATGGGAAGGGTAACTTTCAAAGGCATTTCCATGGGTAAAATAATGCTGTATCCATGGAAATGGGTCGTTACAAAATTGCCTGCCCAACATGTGGTAAACTTAGGGAAATGTGCGCAAGTTTACCCACTGTGAGCACAGGTGTGCATGTTTTTGCATTTTTTTAAAATACGCATATAAATTATACCAGAAAATATATGCACACAAATTAGCAGGTGTAAATAGGTGTAGGTAGTTTTGGTGGGATCATTTTCAAAGGGAAAATTTGCACGTAACCTATGTGTGTATTTGATTGAAAATGTATGCGGGCTGTTCCAAATTTCTCCCATCCTGTAGTATCAGGGGGACCTCCCAGTAAGTGCCAGATGTACTTTGAAAATTGCTTGAAGGTGCACATGTAAAAAACTGTGTACTTTGCCCCTGCTATTTGTGCAGCCGGGTTTCATGGGGAAAAATGTGTGAGTATAGCTGAAAATCCAATTATTTGTACTTAGTTTTCTCAGGACTGGCTTTTGCATAAGTTAGCCGGTAAATATGCAGATAAGTTACACCAATTTTCAAAGAGGATTTATGCACATAAGTTCATTTTGAAAACTATCCTGACACAATTACACCTGCTATTGGTGCACGCACTTTTGGCAAGAGAATTTAAGTGCATACATTTTAAAATGTAAAAGGTATGTGCATGAATCTCAACCTCACCCCAGCTACACCTGTAACTTTAAGCACGTATCGGCTGAGTAATTTTCTAAAGGGCCATTCGGATTGTGACATTTTTCGAACCCAGGGATCTAGACACTTCTCACTGTGCTTTTATAAAATTGCCCGTCACATATTTATGGGCAAAATGCTTCATACATTCGGCCCTAAGCAAGCAGAATCAGTTCATGAGCTGCAATAGTTCAGTTCTCTACCAAGTCACGAAGAGACATTTAAATATAACTGTGTGATTGCCATGCAGTGAGTATTTCTGTCCAAAGAACTAAAAATAACCAATACAATCCTACAAAACTCATTTTAAAACAAAATGTAGGTTAATAATTAAATCTTAGTTTACCTTGGTTATTGAGATTTGCTGAGATTTTGAGTTAATAGCAAATTTCTTTCTATCTCTGTATTAAGCAGATTAATGTAGCTCTAGATAAAATGCCTAGTTTTACTGTTTTGGTTGCCTCTTTTGCTGTAACTTTTGAAATGTGTTCTTAAAATAAATGATCACTTATGGCTGTCCAGTTAATAAAATTTCCTGTACCAAAGCTATGGAACACTGTTTCCTTCTTATGAATAAAAGAAAACTGCAGGTGGAATGGATTATTCAGCATTTAGGATTCCAAAGATTTCCTTTTGATCACTTCCCTACCCTCCATTCCCACCTGTCATGACTCGGGTCCTGTCTGGATGCAGGGAACACCACCCTAGGAGTGGGAAAGAACTGCAGGGCAAGGCTTGGGCCAGTCTTCCACCTAACCCAGCCCCCCTCCCCCGCAGCGTGAGCCCTTGGGTTCTGGGGGCCAGTAAGTCTCTCCTGAAACTGTAAAACATGGCGAATGTGGAACAAGGCTTGGACGGGCTGGTAAGGTTGGAGCTTGAACAGGAACAGAGTACAGGCAAGGACAGGAGCTTGTAGCAGAATAGCGTGCATGAAAAGACTGGAGCTGGACCTGGAACCGAGTGCAGGTAAGGACTGAAGCTTGTTCAATACAGGACTGGATCCAAGGACAGGATTGGGCTTGATGGACTGAAACAGACAACACAGAACAAGGAACACGAAAACCTGAGGGCAGCAAGGCTAGAGGCCAAAAGGCCACTAAGCCAGAGGGCAAGCCAGGAAAGGCCTAGATAGGCCAGAGAGCAGGATAAAGCCTAGATGGGCCATAAAGCAAAGGTAAAGCTGGATAAGCTGCAAAGCAAGGAAAGGAGCAAGCAGGCCCTTAGGCTGCAACGCAAGAAGCGAGAAGGCTGCAAGGCAAGGGAATGCGAGAGAATGCTTGGAGACTTGCAAGGCAAGAAAAGGAGTGGCCAGGGCAAGGAGCCAGGGGTGACGCCTTGTGAAGGCAGGGAGGTTCTGGAAAAGTGGGGTTAAAATGGGGCTGAGGCTTGGGTGTGGTGCAGGCAAGGAGGAGGAGCTTGGCAAGGCTGGAGACAAGGTTTGCTGAGGACCCCTAGTGGCTGGGAGGCTGCACCACGGGCTGGGTTGGATGATCTGCGAGGAGGTGACTTCGGTGGCTAAGAACAGGGCTCACTGGAGGCCTCTGCAGGTGGGGAGGCGTCATAGTCCGAGTCAGGATAGGATGAGGTGAAATCCTAACACCATCTTTTTTTTCTCTTATAACCTTGATCTCTGCACTCTGCTTCAGTAATCGGGAGGGGGGAGGGGGATGCATTAACTGAAAGTACATTTAGGGGCTTGAATTGGGTTCACACCTGACAACTGCCTTCCTACTTTATTAAAACTTTTCTAAATCCTTCTGACTTTTGTACTGTACTTCAGTCTCTCATTTTTTACTTCCCTCAACCACTGCAATTCTTTAATTATTGGTCTGCCACAATGTACTTTTTGGTTACTTCAGATCAGAGGCGTACCTAGAGTATCTGGCACCCCCCACACCAATATATAATTTTAAAATTTCCTAAACAATGATGAAATATTTGAAAACAGAAGACACATCAAACACCCAATAATTAAAACTGATAAGGATTTTAAAAATCTCCCGCTCTCCATTATCTTTCATCCTATAATTATTTTAGACTGGGGATGTGAGTAAAGGTCACTAATGTTGCTCTTACAGTGGGTAATACGGTATAGAAATAGAATTGTATTTCTTTATTCTCTTATATTGTAATTTTTGGTTACTTGTAAAGTTAACTAGAGAAACTTCTAGCTGTTAGAAGCTGTTAGAAACAAGCTCAGCTGCACAGTCCAGCAAACCTCCACCGCTTCCTGTTTGTGTGCTTTGAGACAAGGAACAGTGGGCCGGATTTTCATAGGATTTATACGTGGATTTTCATAGGATTTACATGCGTACCCGACCCTGCGCGCACCAGGCCTATTTTATAAAGCCGCGGGACGCGCGTATGTCCCGGGGCTTTCTAAAAGGGGCGAGGTTGAGGCCTCCGGCACATCGACCATTTACTGCTGTGTCGGGGGATCGCGCGCCAGCAGTCGGCCAGTGAGCGCAACTTACGCCTGCCTCTGGCAGGCACAACTTTTGAAATAAAGGTATTTGGGGGGTTTTAGATAGTTCTGGAGGGTGGGACAGGTAGGGGAAGGTGGGGTGGGGGGAAGGAAAGTTCCCTCCGAGGCCGATCTGATTTTGGAGCGGCCTCAGAGGGAACGGGGAAAGCCAGCATGGCTCCTCGAGGGCTCGGTGCGCACCAGGTGCACTAGTGTGCACCCCCTTGCGCACATCGACCCTTGATTTTATAACATGCGCGCGGCTGCGCGCACATGTTATAAAATCGGGCGTACATGTGTGCACGCTGGATTGCGCGTACACATGTAGGCCACGCACGCTCCTTTTAAAATGTGCCCCAGTGTGTGTGTGTTCTTCTAAATGCAATGTCTTGAGAAGATAAGAGCAAGGACAGGCTGTATGAGCTGCTTGCAAGAGCTGACGGCAGCAAAAGGTACATCTCACGATAAGTGCATGGCAGTTGAAGCTTGGCATTGGAATATTGCTGTTAGAGCAAAGTGTAAGAAGGGAATTGAAGCAGAGCACAGGAGCGTGATATCCCCGTATTTAGAAGTATGTAACACGTGAAAGGTGCCTGAAGCAAAGTTGAGACTGAAATGGATGCACCAGATAGGTTAAGCAACTTGAGGAATGGAAGGGGAAAATGATAAAAAAAATGTACAAAATAAGATGCTTTAGCCTTTCTGGGTGTGCCTACTTCTGTGTGACCCCTGTAGTTGCAAGTTCGTGAAATAAAAGAAATTTATTTTGTCACCAAACCTTTTGTGTTCACTATATAATTTTCTGAGAAGGTGCACTACCACTTCTTACAGGGGCACACATGGACACACACACACACACACAATATGCTCCATCTCTCTCATACATGCACATAATGCTTGGTGAGAGACAGAGTGAGCATGTATGTGTGTGTGAGAGAGAGACACGCACACACTTTCTCTGTACCTCTTACACACGCAGACATGCTTCCTGTGTCTCTCTCACACGCTAACACCCGCACATTCTTCCTCTGTCTCTCTCTCTCTCCCTCATACATGCACACGTGCAGACAAAAACTGAACTGGAAACCACAAGCCAGATTCTGTATGCAGTGCAACAATGGAAAAGAAGAAAATCATTATTCCTCAAAACTATACAATCAAATATAAATCAATCAGAATAGTAAAACCATACTAAAAATTATAAATTTCAAAACAGCTGATGAATATAATAATATTCAATAATTAGAAGCTCCTGTACAAATTTTTTAAAATTTCTTAAACATAGATAAAATATTTCAAAACAGCAAACGTCAAATAATAGCCAGTAATTAAAACTAATCCCCACTCTTCATACCTGTCACCCTGAGATTGTCATGAACTGGGGGTATATACACACACACACACACACACACATACACACACACACAAACAAAATATGCTCCCTCTGTCTCTCAAACACAAACATGCTTGGTGAGAGACAGAGGGAGCTTGAGTGTGTGTGTGTGAATGAAACAGACACGCGTTTCCTCCATCTCTCACACATACATGCTTCCTCTGTATCTCTCACACAAGATTCCTGTCTCTCACACACATACACACACACACACATGCTTCCTCTCTCTTACTTCCATCTGTGCATATAGGTACTGTCTCATAGAAACATAGAAATGACGGCAGAAAAAGACCAATTGGCCCATCCAGTCTGCCCAGCAAGCTCCCAACTTATTTTCCCATACGTATCTGTTTCACCAACCACCAATTTCAGGGCCCTTGTTGTGGGCGGAGCGCACTCTTAGCCTGCGTTTCGCTGCGCGTTTTCAACGCGCTATTTTTACTCCTTATTCAGTAAGGGGTAATAGCGTGTCGAAAATGCGCAGCCAACCCCCCCCGAAACTAATAGCGCCCGCAATATGCAAATGCATGTTGATGGCCCTATTAGTTATTCCCGCGTGATTCAGAAAGTAAAATGTGCAGCGAATCCGCACATGTTAATTTCGGCCAGCACCGGGAAAGTGTACAGAAAAGCAGAAAAAACTGCTTTTCTGTCCACCCGCCGACTTAATATCATTAATATCATAGCGATATTAAGTCGGAGGCCCCAAAATAAAAAAAAAATAAAAATTTAAAAATCTGCCCGCGGCCTGCGGGTTAGAAGACGGACGCTCAATTTTGCCAGCGTCTATTTTCCGAACTCGTGGCTGTCAGCGGGTCCGGGAACCTACGCCGGTAAAATTCAGCGTCAACTGTCAAACCCGCTGACGGCCACCGCTCCTTTTACCGCGGGCCCTCATTTGCATGCGGGCCGATACTGAATCGCGCGCCCAGGACACTGGCCTGTGCACGCATCGGGAGAGCGGGCGCTCGCCGGCTCTCCCGTGCTTCTTTCTGTATCGGCCCGTTGGTAACTGTTTGATTCAATATCCTGCCACCCACTGCCATTGGTGCAGAGAGTAATGTTGGAGTTGCATCAAAGGTAAGCACAAGGCTTAATGGTTAAGGGTAGTAACCGTCGAATCAAGCAAGTATTGAGAAGACTAAAACCAAAGGATTTTAGAATTGTCCTTCAGGCCTTGCTTTTCCAATCCATAGATTACTGTAATTCTTTACTCCTAGGTTTACCCATCACAACACTTAGACCGTTACAAATTATGCAGAATTCTGCCGCAAGGTTACTAACAAGATCAAAGAGAAGGGAACACATTACACCAATTCTGCAGGAACTTCACTGGCTGCCAACTGAACAGCGAATACAGTTTAAAACCCTATGTATCCTCCATAGAGCAGTACATGGAGAAAACTTGGAATGGCTGAACGCTGCAATAAGAGTACATACACCCCAAAGAGATCTGAGATCTGCTAATAAAGGCCTATTATCCATTCCCTCAATGATTTCAGCAAAATTAACATCAGTAAGGGAAAGAGCCTTGTCACTTGCTGCACCAAAAATTTGGAATAAGTTACCTGTTGAAATTCGGCTAGAACCAAACAGAACAACATTTAGAAAAAAAAGTTAAAACATGGCTTTTTCAGCAAGCGTTTCATGATGGTGACAGTAAATTGTGAAACAAAAAAAAAAAAACACCCACAAAATAAGGAAAGAACTGAAAGCAGAGGTGAAACATTGCTGAGTTGGTCACAATGTTGAATGTTGTTGTCCAAATGTTTTATTGTTAGGCTATCAGTATGAAAATTGTATGAATTGTAACCTATGAGAATTGTCGTTTTTATTATTTGTAAATGTTTTGATTTGATTTTTAGTTTAAATGTTTTTATGTAACCTTGTAAACCAATATGACGGCATCCACCAAATACCGGTATAGAAATTTTAATAAATAAATAAATGCTTGTTTACCCAGACTGCACAGATCATTGCCTTGTTGGATGTTGTCTGAATGTAAATCCTGTTTTCCAAATTTTCCCCTTTTCCCCCTGCCGTTGAAGCAGAGAGCAACGCTATATATGCATTCAAAGTGATGTATCAGGCTTAGAAACCGCCGATTTAAGCAAGCTACCCCAACGCTTATTTGTTTACCCCGATTGTGAAGTTCAGTCCTTGTTGGTTGTTGTCTGAATGCAAATCCTCTTTTCCACATTTCCCCTTGCCGTAGAAGCAGCGAGCAATGTTGGCGTTGCATTAACCTTGCGAAGGCTTATTGAGTAAGGGTAGTAATCACCATGTAGTAGCCTCCACTCCAGTAATCTTCACTTCATTCCCCTCCTCTAGCCTTTATGGATCCACAGTGTTTATCCCATGCCCCTTTGAAATCCTTCACAGATTTAGTCTTCACCACTTCCTCCAGAAGGGCATTCCAGGCAACCACACCCTCTCCGTGAAGAAATACTTCCAGACATTGGTTCTGAGTCTTCCAGGCACCCTCTCACACATATGCACCCACAGGCGCGCACACACCCACCATATTTTTTGTACTATAAGATGCACCTGACCATCAGATGCACCAGGTCAGCAGTTGTAGCTGGGAGTGTCAGGTGGCTCTCTGCACTCTCCCAGGTCCCACGTGATGGGCAGAGGCAGACGGCAGCTGGGGCGGCAACTGACCAGATGCCCTGGGATTCAGCAGTAAAGTGGGACATTTAATCATCCCCCGGGGTTTCACGCGAGCCCATCGCTCCCTCTTCTAACAGCTGCCACTGACAGATCAGGTAATACACATCACGGTATGTGACACTACATTTGCTCTATAAGATGCACAGACATATTCTCCCCCACTTTTGGGGAAAAAAAGTGCGTCTTATGGAGCGAAAAATACGGTGTGTGTGTGTGTGTGTGTATATATATATATATATATATATATATATATATATATATATATATATATATATATATACATACACACCCAGAATCGAAAGTAACATACCAAAAATAATACTCTTAAATTTTTGTGACCATCATATTTGGGCATTATATGTGTTCATTAGTACACATCATTGAATGTGCATCGCACATTTTATCTTTGCCACTCGGTATAATCATTGATCATTTTTTCAATTTTTCCGTGATACAGTTCTTAATGTGATCATAACATCTCTTATAATATCTTATTTTTGCCTTATTTTTGTTGTTTCTCAGTTCATAAAGTAATTTTACATATAGAAAGCCACTTAGCTTTGTGCTCCTGATGTTCCCAATATCAGCCCAAAGAACTGATTAGTCAATGTCCCAACATTCTGGACGTTGACTAATCAGGCACCCACACACACACACCTCTCGCATACACTGGCGCATACTCTCACAGGGCCAGTCTCTCGCTTCTTCTACCACTGGCTCCAGGAGGTGCCGGTGGCACAGCAGGGGCTCTTCTTTGGCTTCTAGCTCCAGGAGACGCTGGCAGCACAGCAGGGCCTTTTCTTCGGCCGCTGGCTCTGGGAGATGCTAGCGGCACTGCTGGTACCTTGCTTTTGCTGGTGGGGAATGGAAACCCCACCAGCACGTCACTGCTGGCTGCAATGGCGCTCCTCCCCCTACAGTCACCTTGGGCAGTCCGCCCCGTCACCCCCCCCCCCCCCCTTAGTTTCAGATTATCCAGAACTCTGCTACCTCTCTACTTAATGATATGAAACATCACAAACAAATTACACCAATACTTATGGAATTACATTGGCTCCCAATCCAGTGGCGAATCAAATACAAGATAGCCTCTGTAATTCATAACATGCTTCATCATATTACCTCACCTTGGATTAATGCTATTCTAAAGTTTTACACTCCCGGCTGTTCTTTGAGATCCATTAAGTCAACAATTTCTCTTAAATCCTGCTCCACAATATGCCAGCCTTGATTCAACTAGAGAGAGAGAGTGTTTTCTATTGCTGGCCCCTCCTTATAGATCTCCTTAACCTCCCATTTGCACATAATAGAGGACCCTAAAGAGTTCAGGAGAGAACTAAAAACCTTTCTGTTCCAAGACCACCTTCAGAGACTTGCTCTCCGAATCCTCCAACACGTAATTCTATACCTCAGTCCTAAAGACAGAATGGAACCATGGCTTAATATATATATTTTTTTATTTTAAAGCATGTTTCAGTTGTTTCCTTTTTAGTTTAGTCTAGTTTAGTTTTAGTTTTAATTTTAGTTATTGATTCATGTGTCTGTCCAGTTGTTATATATATATATATATATATATATATATATATACACTTTTTTTTTCAACATTCAAAGCACATTCAGCGCTATTTATATTTAACTGCTTATTAAAAATAAAAAGTGAAAACAAAAACACTAGATATACAATGATCACTAAATGCACAGTCATATAAAACAATATTTTATATGCAGACTGGGAGGGAACTGGAAAAGCCCTACGTGCGTTGCCACATGTAATTCGCAAAAATTCACCCCCCCTCCCCCCGTGTGTGCCACCTGTACAAACGCACGCAGATTTTTAAATCTGCATGTGCACGTGGCCACCGGATTTTAGTTTCAACAATTTTTATTTGCAAAAATTAACAACAGTGTCCCATGGGACTTGGATTCTGAGTCCAACACGGGCAACAGCAAGTCAACTTGTATTTTCTTTTAACAACATACATTTAACCCAATTCCAACCCCATGAGAATAAACAATTGACTGGATATACTGCCCATCTCTACCCTCTCCCTATATTACTATTCCCCCCCAAAACCCCACTCTCCCCCCCCCCCCCCCACACACAAAATTATGTCCAAAGCCTGACTTCATCTTGTGAATCTATGTTTGCATCCATTGCTTCATACCTATGCACACACTTAAAGCCATCAGACATTTAAAATTAGACTCCTGGCTTGATGTGACAAAGATTGTATGTAACTGTCCCATATTGCCAAACATTTCCACCGGCTTTGTGGAGAACTCAGAGATGCCAATTTGTCCATTTGCATCATGTAATGAAGACAGTTCCTCCATTGCCAAAAAGATGGGGCTTCTGCCAGTATCCAATGTCGAAGGATTAAATGTCTCCCTACCATACATGCCTTTTGGATTAAAAGTTGCTGTCCTTGACCTCAAACTCACATAGCAGAGAAGCAATCAAATAAGAGCATAATGGGAGAAGGGAAGAGTGACACCTTGAGTATGGCAGCTAAATAACATGTGATTCGGCTCCAGAATAGCTTAATCACTAGACAGTCCCAAAACAGGTGAGACAGTGACCCAACGGTAAAATGACATTTGAGACAGCGTGCTGAATCTGACTGTTTAGACACATACCTTATCTGTGGTGAAACACAAGCCCGACATAATAATTTAAACTCCATCTCCCTGTAGTACATATTAATGGAGGTTGCCGAGATCTGCCGAAAGCCAGCTCAAATAATCGCAGGGGTCAGCGTAAACACGCCTTCTTTGTTCTTTGTTTGGGCATCCAAATGGCAGATGAAATTTAATGTGGATAAGTGCAACGTGATGCATATAGGGAAAAATAACCCATGCTATAATTACACAATGTTGGGTTCCATATTAGGTGCTACAACCCAAGAAAGAGATCTAGGTGTCATAGTGGATAACACATTGAAATCGTCGGTTCAGTGTGCTGCGGCAGTCAAAAAAGCAAACAGAATGTTGGGAATTATTAGAAAGGGAATGGTGAACAAAACGGAAAATGTCATAATGCCTCTGTATCGCTCCATGGTGAGACCGCACCTTGAATACTGTGGACAATTCTGGTCGCCGCATCTCAAAAAAGATATAATTGCGATGGAGAAGGTACAGAGAAGGGCAACCAAAATGATAAGGGGAATGGAACAGCTCCCCTATGAGGAAAGACTAAAGAGGTTAGGACTTTTCAGCTTGGAGAAGAGACGACTGAGGGGGATATGATAGAGATGTTTAAAATCATGAGAGGTCTAGAACGGGTAGATGTGAATCGGTTATTTACTCTTTCAGATAATAGAAGGACTAGGGGCACTCCATGAAGTTAGCATGTGGCACATTTAAAACTAATCGGAGAAAGTTCTTTTTCACCCAACGCACAATTAAACTCTGGAATTTGTTGCCAGGGGATGTGGTTAGTGCAGTTAGTGTAGCTGTGTTTAAAAAAGGAAATAAGTTCTTGGAGGAGAAGTCCATTACCTGCTATTAATCAAGTTGTGACTTAGAAAATAGCCACTGCTATTACTAGCATCAGAAGCATGGGATATACTTAGTTTTTCAGTACTTGCCAGGTTCTTATGGCCTGGATTGGCCACTGTTGGAAACAGGATGCTGGGCTTGATAGACCCTTGGTCTGACCCAGTATGCCATGTTCTTATGTTCTTATGTGGTGATTACTTCCTTACCCCTCCATTCCCATCTTCATTCTTTTATCACCTTGATCTCCGTATTGTGCGTCAGTAATATGGAAAGGGGGAAGGGGTTGCATTTACAGGCTTGAACTGGGTTCACACCTGACAACTACCTTCCTCATTCGGAAGAGGGAAAAGCAGGAGTCCAGAGCTTGTTTTTGAAAAATGATGATAAAATTGTGGATGAGAGCGCTGTAACAAGTGCCTGATAAAAGAAGGAGCTGGAATCAGCATTGTATTACTGTACTGTGGTAATGGCGCAGTCCTATCCCAGGCTTATCGAGAAAGGGTCCCTGTAACTCAGCATCTTTTGCCTCCTGACTGGAGAGGGTTACATTTGTACAACCCTTTTTTCAAAACTGTCCAAAATGTAAATGGATGCATGGAGGTTTATGTGAGTACTTTAATAAACTTGATGGTGGGAGCCATACAGTTTATAAAATACTGCATATTTGTGCCCCAAAAATAGGTACGTATTACAAGTTGTAGCAAGTGTGCGTATTTGAAATGCAGGAACACAAATGCATTCTCTGTCCATTTTTAAAAATGACATGAATATGTTTTACCTACTAATTAACTGCTCTCCTCATAACCCATAATTAAACATGGAGGCAGATGTATGCGCATACACGAATTGAAATGAGCAGTTCACTGATACCTTCATCTAGACGCTCGCATTTCACTCTGAACCCCCACCAGATGACCCAGACCTCCCACCCAAAAACTGCAGACAAAAGTCAAGTCCAGTTTCAAATGTGCGATCCAATCAGTAGGGTGTAAAAGTGTTCAAACAGGTTAGGAATGTACAGCTACTAATTCTGGAGGATGAAGTACTGAAAGAAATATTCCCTGCTCCACCAGTGTTGGCCTTCAGGCAACCACCTGATCTGAAGCAAAAATTAGTAAGTAAAAAGCAAGCTTATAACCAAAGGTCAGAGAGAAGAAAATGTCACATAACCCTGCAATGTACCACGCTGCAGACTATGCCAACACATATCACAGGACCCCAGAGTCACCCACATGAGAAACGCATTCAGCATAAGGGGATCCTGTTCATGCTCCTCCTGTAATGGAGTGTCAAGTCTAATATGGGTCACCAGGACATTCACTTCCCTCCGCGTCTGCCCTCTTACAAAGAACCATACAATAAATACACAGACAGCAAGCTGGAATCAAAAGGCCGCAGCTTTATTACTACAAACAACCAGGTGCCCGAAACCACCAGAACCAAACTTAACGCCCAGTGAACATCAGCCACCGGCCAGCAAGATAATCACCACCAAGCCACCCGGCCTGCAGGTTACCACATAGCACGATCTCCCACGACCCTAGCCACCACCCAGCAAGGAGGCGTATGGGGACAGCTGCACCCTTTTGTCCACAGAGTCTAGACATGACCACCGTCAAGTCAGCAGACCATTCAGTACAACACTGACCCCAGTACAACCCGCCACTCCCCCCCCCCAGCTGCAACACCCCCAATAACAATCAAAACATAAGGGCGGGTGGAAGGGATGCAACTGCGACTGAAACGGCAAAGAGCTAACTCTGTACCGCCTCACAATCCCCCAGAGACCAAGACTCCTCCCATTACCCTCCAGGCAAAGCCCCAAGGGAGCCAATCAGCTCCCAACCCACCCTGGTTCAAATTTAAACCAACAATGGCCCTACACTGCCTGACTGCAAATCCAGTCATAATGCTCTCCCTTCCCCCTCTCCCCGCGGCCTACTCACGAAGTGAGCCTGGCACCATATTACTATGGGCAACCGGGCACGAGGCCCGTCTGTCCTCTCAAAAGAAGTCAGACATTAAAAGCTAGAGTCAGTTTACACAGAAACAAAATCAGATACCACAGGGAAGAGCAGGCCAACAGCTCCGTGGGGGAGCACGTTTTAGCACCAGGCCTCTGCTAGGATAACACTGGGGAACAATTTTTTAACATAATTCCTGTTGAGTTCGATTTTTCAGCTGTTTTAGACTTAAACAGGCATGCTGATCTCAAAACTGCAGTTAGTTTTCTTCTATCACATCAAGTTTTTTCTCTACAGCCTGTCTTAGGCCTGGATCAAAATGCATTAAATATCGCATGCAATAGGAAAAGTGGCGTGTTTTATGGTAATAGGCTGTTTATCGCTAAGTGCGCTAGCTGGATAACTTTTTCACACTTTGTGGTAAGTGCCAGAATCGTTGTAATTCCTACCTACGACCACTGGGGGGGGGGGGAGAAATGTTTTCGCAAATAGCGTTTTCAGTATTTTAAGCTGCTAGGCGAGACAGAGCATAGCCTACCACCACCACTGGGGGGGGGGGGGGGGGGAGAGAAAGAGAGAGAGAGAGATGTATGTTTGGTAGCAGAACTTTACTACCTGCACACAATTTGACTTACAGTAACAATATATAGCCTTTGTACGAATAAAATAACTTTAAATAAACAGTATATTCAGTTAATCTTTTCTTTTATTTCCTTTGTATGTACATTTTGATTGATTTTTGGGACAAAGTGAGGGTATACTGTACCTTAAAAAGTTGACGTGATAGAGAAAAACTGGGGTCATTTTTGGATTCAGATGTCAAAAGTTAGTCCAAAACAAGTGTCAGATCTAACTCAACGAATATTGTGTTCCCCAGTAATCAACAGAAAATTGAACACAATCCAGGAATGCAAGACTTTTGAAATTAAAATGATCAGACACTTTGGAACTGACAAAAAAAAAAGGCAGCCACAGAGACCTAGCTTCCTTATCACACACTGTACCATAAAATGATACCGCTTGTCACCGTCTGATCACCTCCCTCCTCCAACACCTTCCCCTCCCTTCTTTTCCCTTCATCATATCACTGGAATGCCTTTTATGATCCACTTATGGTAACCACACTGCTCTGTATTCCTATAATGCAATAAATGCAATAAATTATTACTTCATTACCATTTTCTTCCTGTAAGACCAGAGCAACAGGGTCAGATGCACACAATATGCAGTGTTTCAAGGCAGGTGGGAAAGTGCATCACAGCCTGGAGTAAGCGCAGCCCCGAGAAAAGTGCAGGAACTGGGTGAGCCAATGAGTGCTGTGCCTGCATCCCTGGAGCAGACTGGTAACCTCACCCTCCAGCCAGTATCCAGGCTAAAGCCCGTTATAAACATTTCAGACAGATTCGATAAACTCATTCTATAAAGTATCTCAGCAGGGGGATTGGATGGGAATGGGCTACAGGCTCTGGATTTGAAAACCAGTTAATGCCCCAGCACAATCCTATTGTAAATGGGGGGGAAAGCATTACAAATAGTTATGTTTTTGAATTGCAATGATACTTTTCAATGGTTAGGAGCAAAAGTGCCCTTGTCATCAAACAATGCCATGTCATAGTGCCTAGTTATCCCCTCACCTTCCGAATCAAATAAGTACTAATAATGCAAGTAGTAGAAGCACATGTATTGTTTACAGCACTCAAACCCTCCTGTGTTACTGCTCAAGTATAAACTGTTAAGATTGATTGATACAGAACATGTTTTGTATGTCAGCTAGTCTTCTACATTTTTTAATGTGTTCATTGCTCTAAGTTTTTGGGAAGGGGAGATTCACCAAAGTAAGTAACTTAACAAACACAGGCCATCACCCGTCCTTATGTAAGTATAAAACGTAGAAGGACAAAGCGGCACCGGTGTAACTGTGTAATTAAACCAAGCTGCAGGAGATTGAATAGGTTCCAGCTGAGAGCCAGCTACCAGCCTCTTCCCCAATCATCTCACTTTCACCAGCTTTCTACCCTTGCTACTTCCTTTCCTTCCATGCTCTACTCCCAGCCCAGGTGCTTCTGCTGGTTATCAGGAATCTCCCTTACTCCACACCCCCAATCTAGTGGTCACAAACAGAGTACGAGAATCTAGCAGATGGGCCTTAGGGTGGGAGTGCTGTGCATACATTTGGGCTGCTTAAGTATATTTAGAATATGAACACGTCTACCTGGGTACCTCAAGGAGATGCTGAGTCTCAAAATTCAGCAGTGGCTGATGGTGTTAAGGTAAGAGATTCACAGAACAAGTGTTTTCCAGATGTTTGCACAGTAAGGTTCCACAAAGATGATAAAATGACTGCTCTAGGAGATCTGGAAATCAAGGCTTTTAGGATGAATCATCTTCCTAAGGACTAGAACCTCTATCTAAGTAATTCGTGTTTGGGAGAGTGGGAGAAAAGCCAAGTGGTTTATTGTAATGTATAAACTAATGTATGTTTGCACCACTCCAGAAACTTGCTGGTGACTCGGCTGTGTAGAGTGTGTTAATCTATCATATGCAACCTTGTCCTCCTCCAAACAGTTTGAAGCCAGTTCTAAAAGTGCTAAATTTAGTTTCCTGCAATCTTCTGGGATCTGGTTTCTAATGCATTGTGGAGCCAGTTTAAATGAAAGTGCACCATCTCAAATTACCTATCAGTGGTAAGGAAAGAGACATGTAAAGTGATTCTGGGTTTGCATTTGAGCAGCGAGTGTAGTAGCACAGAGATGTAGGTCCTAAAGATGTTCTCACTTTTGTTTCTTTCTATTTGAGGACCTGATATTGTACGTTCTTCAGTAGGGACTGTATTCATGTGTGTGAACTTTTTTTTTCCTTTATAGGGACTTTCTCCAAAATGCTCTAATTCATTTAAGTAAGAGATGAGTCTCCCCCCTTAATCTACAGCTCTGCCTCTTGAAAGCTTTGAGAGAATCCTAGTATACAAGGCAGAGAGTATAGCAAGCACTTGATGTACTGGTGTAACCTTGCATAAATCCCTTAACCTCCCTGTGCTGGAACTTAAACTATTATGCTTGTTTGTAAATAAATCAGGTAGATACTGTATGTATCCTAATAACTACATAAAGGACAAATCTCTTGCTTAAAATTCACAGTAAATGTGTGCAGTGGAGACCTGTTCATGATAACATTTTAAGGAACAAACCAAGACTCTTTTTTTTTTTTTTTTTTTTTTTAACCAGGGAATCTTATTAACACTAACAATTGTGAGCTGAACTTGTAGCTCATCTACCAAAATGGAGGACGAATATTTTGCCCTGCATAACATGAGCATATACTGCAGTTCTATAGAAACACATAGTCCACCTCATCTGCCCAAGCTATGTCCTAGTGCAGTGCTGCAGACCTCAGTTCATCCCTAGGTGCAAAGTATTGAGGAAAGTCAGAGATTATCTGTGTTTATCACAGCTCTCTTGAATACTATTTTTTTGTCCCTATTCTCTCCTGGAAGGCTCTTCTGAAAATATTCCTTCATGGAGAGCATGATGGATGCAGATGTTACTCTTCAGGCAATGCATACAACAGAGGTGGAGTAGAATAAAGATTACACTTACAAATATAACAATCAGAGGAATGTGTAAGCAAGTTTAGTTTGTTTTATTTACTAAACCAGACTTTTCTCATTCATATTACTCCTGTTCTTATTCCAAAAGAAAAGTGTGTACAGTTTGAATCTTGTGGCAGATATATAAATGTTAAGTTCCTACACAATATTACCTCTTGCACAGCCCATCTATTAATTACTTGAAAGGATCTTTCTCATTGGTTCCTCCCAATGCAGCCCCTTGGCGAAACACGTACGTAAGTGTCGAGGAACTAAAGTTTGTACACTCCTTTCTTTTGACAAAACTTTGGAATAAAAACGGGTAATGAGAATGAGAGAAGACTCTGGTTTAATTAAATAGAACAAGCTGAACGTGCTTTTACACATTCCTCTTTGACTTTTCAGGAAATCCCATAATATGCAGACTGTCATGCACATTCATTATGAATTTCCTGAACACCAACCCTGTTTGTGGCTCTTGAGGACTGGAATTAGCCCGTAACCAAATGGCTACCCTTCCTCTAGGGTATCTTATTGAGGACAAACCTGAAGGTTTGGCTTTTTTGCTTGCTTGTGTTTTTTGTGTTAACTTTTTCTGGAAAGTGTGAACTCTTTCCAGGCTCACCTCTAGGGCCCATAATTTTGCAGAGGTCTCTTGAAGGTTTAGGTTCTCTTGCAGACCACCTGAGGTAGGAGGTAAAATATCAAAGCTCATCTGCATGTACTGTAACAGTCATTTAATTCCAGTAGTGAGATAATTGATGAAGACATTGGAGGTGGTGGGAATTGGCTACATCTGAAGTGCTCTGCTATATCTTTACCTCTATAGTTTACAGGAATAATGGAGACCATCAAGCTGAGCTGATGCTAGTTTTTTGTTTTTTTTTGTGTTTTTTTTCTTCTAGTTTGTGCTAAGGGTACCCCACCCTGTTTATAGCTAAAGTATTATAAACCAGAGTTCCTGCCCTCCCCTCTCCCCACCGAGCTTATGTGTTGAAGCCTCACAATGTGGACCGAGCTGTGTCTGGATCTGAGTGATGTTTTGCACCTGTTTTTTAAAAAGGGGGTTTCAGCCATGTGGTGACTGCAAGCTGCCACAGTCAAGGTGAAAACATAAAAACACCTCCATGAAAACCTGTATGTTCTGCCCCTGTGAGTCACACAAGCCGCCTTGTTCTATAGAAATTCCTTTCTACTGAAAAAATGTGGCGAAGGTGGAGTTGTGCATTATTTGTACCCTTCATCTTCCCATGCCTCTCTCCTCTATAATAAACATTTTTTTTGTAACTTCTGTTTTATTAATTTTTGAAGTAGGAATGACCAAAAAGTGCAGATTACACACAGCGAAACAGCCATCACAATGCATATAAGACAATAGTACAGTAGAACAGCTATACAAACACCCAAGAAAACGAAACATCCAGAGTGCACATCTTGGCATATTATGCAAACAGTGTAAACAACCCACCAAGTCCACCCGGCCCAGGAGAACATGTAGCTAAAACATCGGAAGCAGGACCACCGATCAGCTAATCCCCGGGCTCCCCCCCCCCCCCCGCCCACCCACCCACCCACCCACCCTGAAACATGCGTGAGTGCTTAGACAGAGAACGAAAAGGTCAAGACCAGAAACCTCATGTGGTGAGGGGAAAACCAGTACTTCGGGCATATCCATTATCAGAACAGAGTACCCAGAAAAACCGCTCCTGTACTCGGGCTACAGGCCAGTAACAGTGTTGGGCCTTAAATATAGCTCTAACGGCCTCCAAATAGTTCCCATCAGCTTGCGCTTGTGGTCAGTGGCTTCCTGAGCACAAGTAAACTCTACAGTAAAAAGTTTAATCAATAATCGAAACCAAATATCATGTTGTGGAGATGCGGTGGATATCCAACAAGCTAATATGGCTTTCTTACTCGTCAGACTCACCCTGTGAAGGAACTGCAGCTCACACTTCCCTAGACCCGGAATGGGATGCCGTACAACCCCAAATAACCAGAGAATGGGGTCTACAGGGAGATCCAGAGAAAGCAAAGAGCTGCAGGTCCCTATCAACTCCTTCCAAAATAGGGAAATCACACCGCAATCCCAAAAATAGTGGGTATAAGTGCCCATCTCCGTTTTACACTTGGGGCAAGTAGCGGATTCCGTTATACGGGCTAAAAAGGCCCTATCTGCCGCCATATAATACCGTCTCAGGAATTTAAATTGGATCTCTCGGTACAGTACGTTCTCTGACCACTCAGGGACCCGCTCTAAACAGGATAAAAATTCCTGACTGGTAAGTGTAAACTCAGACCACTTCACCCATTGCTGCCAGGTACAAGAGACGGCATCTATCTGGAGATTAGACGCTAGCGCCCGAGTAAAAGCCGCAATAGTGGGCTTTTGAGGCTTATGGATTGAAATTACCCTATGAACCACCCAAAAATATGGGGATTTCAACAATAGCAGCTTATGGGAAAGGCAGAAATCTCGCAGCTGTCTGTAAGCAAAATGATCCGCAGGGGCCAGGCCAAAAAGATGTTGTAATTCCGAGAAGCCATAAAACTGAACCCCCTCTGATGGGAAGCATTGGTACAGCCAGATGAGTCCCTTATCTTTCCATCTATGGAATATAGATGATGTCATCGCAGGGGGGAACAGAGGGTTACCACAGATGGTAAGCAGAGGAGTGAGCGTGGAAGGGCACTGTGCTTGGGAACACAGATACGCCCATGCCTTCCGACTTGCCCAAATTAGCGGTTGCATAAGAAGCCCCACTGGCAGCTGGGCTCTAGGAAGTTGGAGGAGAGGATTCAGGGATGTCTGGTTCCACCAAGAACACAGAAGTGCAACAGGGGTATAGTGAGATGTCCCACCCAAGATATCCTTCACATGACGCAGGAGGCAGGCTAAATTATATCTACGGAGGTTAGGGCAGCCCAATCCCCCTTTTTTGTGAGGCTGTGTTAAAATCGTGAAGGATAAGCGAGCTTTACGCCCATTCCATATGAATTTCCGAAAAAGAGCATTTATCCCTTTACAGTCCTTCCCTGTTAGCCATATCGGGGTCATTTGAAGGATATAGAGCCACCGGGGCAGAATCATCATTTTGATGAGTTGTATTCGACCAGTAATTGAAAGGGGTAACCCTTGCCATTTTTTCAACATAGAGGAGGTAGCCGCAAGCAGGGGTTCCACATTAAGCCTATGAAAATCACATACATCAGGAGGAATCTGGATGCCCAAGTATTTCATGTGTGTAGTCACCCATTTAAGGGGAAAGCAGCCACGCCACTGAGGTTTCACTCTGCCCCCTACATCTAAGGCCTCCGATTTATCCTTATTGATACGAAGGCCTGCGAATTTGCCATACCTTTCCAAAAGGCTCAACAAAGGGGGTAAGGACTGTTGGGGTTCCGTGAGGTAAATTAAGATATCATCTGCAAAAGCGGCAATCGAGAACTCCTGAGTTTCAGACCCAAAACCGTGAATAAATGGTGAGCTTGCAATTTTTCTGAGTAGCGGATCGATAGCCAAAATATATAAGAGTGGGGAAAGCGGGCACCCCTGTCGCACCCCGCGCTGTATGAGAACCTCTCCTGATTTGCAGCCGTTGGCCGTTATATGGGATTTAGGTTGAGCGTACAGCATATGGAGATAGGCCAAAAAGTTTCCCTCAAATCCATAGCGCTGTAAAACCGAGAACAAATATGGCCAGGACACTCGGTCGAACGCCTTTTCCGAGTCCAGTCCAATCACTAGGGCTGGTGAACGCTGGGATAGCGAGGATCGCATGGCAGTTAACAATTTGATAATGTGAGTGCAAGCTGGTCTATTTTTAACAAATCCCACTTGCGGGGCAGATATTAATTGTGGCAACAACACATTTAATCTATTGGCGAGCAACTTAGCGAGGATCTTTAAATCGCAGTTTAGCAGCGAAATGGGACGGAAGGACGCAGGGTATAACAGATCTTTGCCTGGTTTGGGGAGAACAGTTATGTAAGCAGTGTTAAAAAAAGGGGGAAATGCCCCCTTAGTCACTGCGTCATTGAAAAAATCCGTCAGATGGTTAACTAAGTGGTGTTGTAATATCTTGTAAAAGTCAAAAGAAAAGCCATCTGGACCTGGCACCTTCCCCATCTTGCTAGAAGAGACAGCAGCTAGGACCTCTATGGGGAGGATGGGTCTATTGAGGAATGATAGTTGGGATTTAGTTAGGCTGGGAAGCTGCAGGCCCTCAAAGAACGCTTCCTCTTCTTTCGCTCCCCCCTCACATCATCAGTGTAAAGTTGTTCATAAAACTGTCGGAAAACCTCACATATGTCTTTTCGAGTAGAGACCGTGGCCCCTGTCACGGTGCGCATAGCCGGTATGAAGGTCTTTCCCCTATGGGCCCGAACTAAATTTGCAAGGTGTTTCCCCGCCTTGTTACCATAACGGAAAAAGTTCCGTTCCCCTACTTGAAAAGCCCTCTGCGCCCTTTGGTGTAAAACACAGTTCAGATCCCTCAACGTCGCAAAGTACTTTCTTTGTGAAATTGGGGAAGGATGAGAGATAAATTCCTGCTTGAGAATACTCAATTGGGCTTCTAAATCCAGAATAGTTTTGTTAAGGTTCCGTGTTCGGGCTGCCACAAAAGAAATGATCTCACCCCGTAGAACGGCCTTCGCCGTTTCCCAGAACAATTGCGGATTCGAGAGGTGCTGGCTATTATGATCTGCATACTCCTCCCATTTGTGATGAAGGAAAGTCTTAAAAGACAGATCAGAGCGTAGGAAACCGGGGAATCTCCACATCCTGTCTCCACTATCTCCAACATGAAAGCGGAGATCCACCCAGATTAAAGCATGATCAGAGACCCCCTGTGGCCCAATCACTGCATCTGAAACTAAATGGAGTCCTCCTCTCGGAATGAGGATATAGTCAATACGAGAGAGGGAAGCGTGCACCCTGGAGATGTGCGTATAGTCTTTCTCCATGGGGTGCAGCGTACGCCACACATCCAGTAGAGAAAACTCAGAGCATAAAAAGGGAACCCCCTTCCCCCCTCTACTGGGAAGCACTACTCCTGGCGGCGTTTTGTCCACACTAGGATCCGCAGGAAAGTTAAAATCCCCCGTCACCACCAGGTAACCCTTAGTATGCTCTACCAGTTGTTCCAAGACATATGTAATAAAATGGTGTGAGTAGGCATTGGGGGCATAGATACTACATATGGTTACTTCCTGCCCATTGAGGAGCCCAGACACTAGGATAAATCTGCCTTCCGAGTCCCGAATGGTATTGGAAACGCTGAAAGAGGCAGATTTGTTTACCAATATGGCTACCCCACCTTTTTTCCCCAGTGCAGGAGTGAAGTGGCAGTCACCCACCCAGTCTCTTTTAAGCTTGCCACTTTCTAGAGCAGAACGGTGGGTTTCCTGAATACAAGCAACCGTCGGCTTGTGAGACTTAAGTTGTCTAAGGATTTTGTACCTCTTAACCGGGGAACCCAGCCCATTTACATTCCAAGATATGATGCGCATATTATCAGCCATCAGGAAAATGGAACTCCCGTGAAATGCAGATTAACAAGCTTACTTCTGCGACCTGAACTTTGCTTTTCCCAGCACACCAAAGAGAAGCGCAGGTGAATTCCCCACCCCCTCTGTTCCCAATGAGAAAAACCCAACGAAAAATCACACTCAAACGTCGTCCCTCACATGCACTCATATTCCCCCCGACACCCTTACCTTGACCCTCACCCAGCGTAGCAAACAGAGAACATTCAAGCTGCCTAACACTCACTCCACCCCTCCCCTGTCCTATCCCCCCCCAACTACCCCCATCTGAAACCAAAAACCAACAGTATGAAACTCAACACTCCAGGCTTCAACCCCCTCCCGTGAAGAAGAAGCCAGCCTTCTAAGTAACTCCCCGTAAAGCGGGGAAGAGATCACGTCAGCATGTGTTCCGGTGCCCCTATCCTGTCCCCCTCCCCCATTACATAGGGAAATAGAGAAACAAAAGAAAGGACACTTAGAAACATAAACATTAGACCAATAGGGGATATGAAAGCCCATATAGGTCCCACTTGAGAAAAAGGCATTTGTGAGACCCCCACACCAAAAAGAAAAGGAAAAAGGCAAACCATGGCCAGGCAAATCCTCAGTGGGAGATAAAGTACTTGAGTTCTCTTTTGCCCTAAAACACAAACAAAAAGTGTTCCGTGGGTTCTGACACCACCCAACGTTCAGCCAAGCACTCTAGGGAACCCAAAGTGAAGGAAAAAAAAAAAAAAAACGTTCCCTACGCAGACTGTATCTTTCTGCTAACTGGGTCCCAGGACTCTATCAAAAGTCAGAGCCCCGCTATGCAAGCCAAAGGTGAAAAGTACCGTTTCCAAGAGGGGTCAGCTGCCCAACATCAGATTGTCCGTCAGGTTTGGATGGGAAAGGCCGCCCCTGTCGTTGCATTAAGGTTCGCCGCCATGTGGCCAAGATGGCCGCCGGACTCTGCCGATCAATTTTGTAGTTTTGCCTTCACGAACTTCTGGGCGTCTTCCGGGGTCTCGAAGAAAGAAATCTGGTTATCGTGCCAGACCTTCAGGCATGCTGGAAATTGTAAAGTAAACTGGATCTGCCGTTCGAACAATGCCGTACAGATAGGGGAGAAGCTCCGGCGCAGTCCGGAGACCCTCGCAGAATAATCTTGAAATAGCCGAATCTTCTTGCCATTGTACGCCAAATCTGTAACTTTCCGGTAAGCCTGAAAGATATCTTGCTTATGGGCAAAATTTAAAACTTTTAAGATAACCATCCTCAGCCATGTGTCACCCTCTTTGCGCTGGCCCAATCTGTGTGCACGCTCCACCTGAAAAGAGTTGGTTAGCTCCGGCAAATGTAAGGCCTCCGGGAGCCAGCTCTCCAAAAAAGATCCTAGATTGCTTTCCACCAGAGATTCCGGTAGGCCCATCACCCGAATATTGGATCTTCGCGCTCGGTTCTCCAAATCCTCGAGCTTAGAAGCCTGCGTGTCTACCAGCTTTTCCAGGGCCGCGATTTTACCCGTGAGCGCCAACGTATCGTCTTCGACCAGGCTTACCCTGCCCTCCAACCTGTCGAAACGCGGGTTAATTTCATCAAGCGCCGTTTTCACATCCGCAATCTGCGTGGAAATAGCCCCGAGCCTGGAATCCAGGGCTTCCATTAGAATGGCCTTAAAATTTGCCGTCAGGTCCGGATCCAGGCTCTTTTGCCCTGCGGACCCTGGTGCCGCCGCCATTTTGGGATCCCCAGTGCCTGCCTTGTCTTTCTCTCGTCTCCCGGATCTTATCGGCATAACCGTGGGCGAGCGATTCATATAGGTAGTAATAGACATGTAAGATATTAACAATGAATATCCTGTTCGTGGGGAGGGTTTTTCATGCCGAATTAGTAGCAGATTAATCACGGAACTGAACGGGGCACCGGGAGCTCTCCTGCACACGTCCTACTCTGCTCACCACATCACGTGATCCATCCTATAATAAACATTTCATGAGCTTTTACTGCAGATCTTGCATCCACTTTTGTAATTCATCTCTGGACCACCTCGGCTTTCCATATGCCCAGGGCTGGCTGCACCCGGACCGGGAGACCTGGAGCTTTTACAAGAGGGGCGCTCAGATGGGCAATGGCTCAGAGCACCAAGCCAAGGGAAGGTACACGGAGACCTGCAGACTCTATCGCCTGCTCTCTAATCAACTCCCACCGGATAGAGACTCGGAGCAGCTGGTGCAACCCGGACCTCATTGCTCTGTGAGCTGCTGCCGTCTCCCCTCTCGCTGGTGTGGGGCAGGAGGGGCTACTGCGCATGCACGGTCGGCAATGCCGCGCCCCATGGCCGCCTCCCTCCCTCCTGCAGAGCTCGTGTGAGTGAGGAGAGAGGAGGGGCAGCGCTGCCTGTGCTGTGCAGGCTCGGGAGAGCTTCAGTGGGACTCCAGGGGGCAAGAAGGGAAGAATGGTAAATATAACGAGAGAAAAGCAATGCAAAGACTCCCTCGGCTATCTCCTCTATACATTGTACTCTAGCTCAAGCCCTGGGGGAGGCTCATTCCCCGAACACCTCCTGTGGGGTTGCCGGATTGTTCCGCCCGGACTGTATAACAGGCAGAGCGGGAAAGCTGTGTGGCAGCTCTAGAAGAGGAAAGGTGCTGTTCCCCAATACCAGCCTTCATGGTTTGGATCTCCTGCACAGGTGGGGAGCTTAACTCCCTTCCAGTACGCTGGTTGGGCTGTCTCCATCCTTGACGTTTTGGTTGTGGGTTGTTTTTTTTTGTCCTTGTGATTTTTGAGAGTGGTGGAGTGACCAGTGGGATCCCTGGTCTCTGGCTCAAGGAAGGACGTCAGGGAATCCTGTGCCAGGAGTAGAGAAGACCCATTGGCTCCATCACCCAACCCATGGATGGTAGTACAGCAGTTGCTACAGCACAATCCTCCTCCTTTTTTTTTTTTTAAGGAATTTTTCTGTCATCCTCCTGCCCAGTGGAAGCAAATATAGGAGAAGTTGGGAGTTTCCCTATTACCTGGACTTGTCAGATACCTGTGGAAGTAAAGAGTTTTTGGAATTACTTAAGACCCCACCTGAGGAAAAGTAGGAGAGTGTCCTCTGGAAGAGGACTGTTCCATCCCAGGACCTCGGGTACTGTCTGGGAGAGGTTACCCTACAGCTAGGGAATCTCTGCTGAGGGACAAAGGCATTGGAGGAGAAGAGGAACAGTTTTTGGGATGTATTTATGGATGTAACAAGAAATCCAGTGTGTGTGGTGCTCTATGACTGAATCGGAAAACATTCATTAAATTTTATTTTTGGAATACCCAACCACCGTGTCCTGTTTTATTCTGCACCTACACCTAATGTAAAACCCCCATCCCTCACAGTGAAGAGGCTTTCAACCCTATGTCTTACATCCCCCACCCCCCCAAACTTGTAAAAGACTTTGTGTGAGGACCCAGCCTTGGGACTGAGTGCAATCCCTGCACATTTTGGCCAAAACCTTGAAGTAGGCATTACAGCTAACAAAACAAATGACTGAAAAGTGACTGGGGAAGCAGATCAGCAAGAGTTGAGAGAGCAACCTGCTGTAGATCAGTGGTTCTCGACCTCTTTCCTATCAGGCCACATCTTCAAGATGGTTCTCATGTGTGACACACTGAACATAACAATCGCAAGGCTAAATGTACACTTTGCATCCCGAGGAACCCCACCTGGACCAATGGGTATAATGCAGAACTAGAACATTGGCCATACACAAAAGGTATCTTCTCGTATTATCTCAATAACAGCAACACAAACTCCCTCTACTACCAGGCGCAATAGCCCTACTTATCAAAAGTCAGCAGTTCAACACCAATGCATGTCCTATTGAGAAAACACAACAAATACGGTGACCTTTTTTACTAGCCTACATGCTTGTTAAATACCTCACCTCTGTCATACACATCAAGATTGACCTTCACCAAGTACAAAAAGACCACAAATTACAAATATGGTGACAAACTGGAATGGAAACCCAAAAAAGCTACTCTGCATGCAGTACAAAACTGGAGAAATGGAAACAGAAATATAGTAATACCAAGAGCTGCAATAATGCACACAAACCAATCTACGCAAAGTTACACCTGCATTATGGCATGAGCTCAAATGGAACAATCCTACCTATAAAAAGGCAATGCTACAAATAATATACCAGGCCCTAAACATCAATACACCTCCAATTAGGAAAAAAGAAAAAGCCAAGCTGTTAGATTCCCCCCCCCAACAGAAATAATTGTAAAACTATATGAATAAATGTTTCGAAACAGCTGATGACCAAAATAACATCCAACAATTAAATTCTTCAAACATCAACAAAATATTTCAAAACAGCAGACATCACATAATACCCAATAATTAAAATGGCAGTCAATTAAGAAAACTGAACTTAAAAAGCCACTTTTACTTACCCTCTCCAGCAGTTCTCCTACTCCTTTCCCTTAGAGGCCACACCAGAAGCAGCAGTAGCTGCTGAAACTGTCCTTACAGCCCTCTTGCTTAGGGACCACAACCAATCTCATCTCTCTCTCACACACCACTCACCTCTCTGACCCATCTTTCTCAATCACACAATTCTCTCTCTCTCGGTAGCCAGAAACATCTTCAGCTCCACTGACCTGGTTTCTGGCGGCAGTAGCCAGCGGCTC
This sequence comes from Rhinatrema bivittatum, assembly GCF_901001135.1. Taxonomy (NCBI): domain Eukaryota; kingdom Metazoa; phylum Chordata; class Amphibia; order Gymnophiona; family Rhinatrematidae; genus Rhinatrema; species Rhinatrema bivittatum. The sequence goes on along the minus strand of NC_042616.1, from coordinate 47,258,024 downwards.
CGGTCTTAGGCCCTGCTGGCTGCGGGCAGCATGAAACACCTGCCAGTGCTTGGCGACATCCTGGCTGAGAATTGCTGATGTAGATGATGCGTAATATCCTGGTACCCAAACTCCAGCCAACTCGACTTTCTTGCTGAAATCTAAAAGTGTCAATTGCTCACTGCCAGTGACAACTTTTAGTTTTTTGCTGCCCCTAGGCACCATTGGTGCTGTTGCCCCCACTCCTCTGGGAATGTCTGACAATAAGGAGTGTAAGGTCGAAGGCCCAGCCCCACATTTTCCTGCAATAGCGCAGGGATAGATTCTCTAGCAAGAATTAGAATATTCTGAAGTACAAGGATGAACACTTCCATTTTTTTTTTTTATATTAAATTTATAAAAAATAGTTTTCCAAGTTTGCTTCTCTCTCTAATCTATTGTATTCATCTATCCCCAAGCCACTTGTAGCCTGCCAAAAATGATCCCATCCTACGGCCCCCACTAATCTTTCCTAATGATTTCTCTCTCGGCCCCTCCTTCCACCCAACACAATAATCCCCCTTTTGTCCCCAGCTCTTACCTCCATCACCACTGCTGATCTGGAAGGAAGAGAGCAATGATGATGCCTCGCACTGCATCCTCCTGCCGCCTGAGGACTGCATGGCTCAAAGTAGCAGTTGAACCTCTGGCAACGGAAGAAGAGGTGGCTGTCCTAGGTACCACTGCTGCTCTCCTGCTGGCTTGGTAATAGGCAGAAGGGGCTTGGGGAGAAGGTGGTGGTCCGCAGGCTGTATACAGAGGGAGGCAGTGGAGGACAGCACAGACTTTACACCTTGTGGGCTGCATCACAATGGGAAAGGGGAAGAGCCAGCAGACGGCTTGGTGCTGCTAGCCACTGAGATTTTGATAATTGTTTAATATAAATCATAAACTGATCCTCCTTCCCGCCGCCAGAACAATCCTGCTCTTTATAATGTGCTTCAACTATGCAGGCACACATACTTCACTGGAAGAGCCAAGACCTTCACCATGCTCTCACCGGCTCTGTTTGTTCCTGCTCCAGCCTCGCCCTCTTCCCTCCTGCTCTCTACACAGGACAGGTAGAGAAGTTGCATTAGGGCGGGGGTGTTTAAACTCATCTGCCACCCCAGCTGGTTGGTTTTCAGGATATCCCTAATGAATATGCATGAGAAATATTTGCATGCACAGGAGGTAGTGCATGAAAACCTCATGCATGATCATTAGGGATATCCTGAAAACCCGACTGACTTGGAGGGACTCATAGGACCGCTTAGAACACCCCTGGATTAGGGATCGGAGCGGCTCATGTTTGCTGTGCTCTGTTTCAGGCTCACTCCTCTCCAGTTCTCTGCAGGCTGCTTGAATGGAAAGAGAGGGCTGCTCTCTGCTGTGTGAGGTTCGGCACAGGTGGAAGGCAATAAGTCTTCAGCTGGTCTGCTGCCCCAGACTTTTGCCACACTAGGCACAGGCTATTGGCAAATGCAGGCCTGCTCAATTGCTGCACCGAGCGGCCCCCAGAAATCTGTACTAAATAGCGCTAGCATGGAGAAGTGAATACAAAGTCTGTCACTAACCTCCCTAGAGGGAGCGGAATCCTCTGCGTGCACATAGTGAGAGAGAATTACTACCACATACCCAGGCACCTTCACTTTCATTTTTTAAATTTTTTCTGAGAATTTAGCAAGGCTTATTATGACAACAAAAACAGGAGAGAATCAGTGGGGAAAATTTTTTTTTTGGGAAATATCTAAGTTAATTTTGGTGGACAGAAGGCAGGACAATAAAACAATATTAAGTAGATTTTCCCTCTCAGCAGGACCCCCATCTGTACTGCCATCCCCGAGCATGTCCCTCCCTCTCCCCTCTACCCCCCTCCCATTGCACCAGCATTCTTCCTTACTAGTGGTGGCTCCGGGCTTACTGAGGCCCCTGCTCTATGCAGCACTGCATTCCCGCTTTTCTGCAGGGACAGGGAGCCTTCCGGGAAGTGCTGCTGGAGGGCATGGCCCACTTCGAATGTACTGGCGGCACCAAGCGGCAGCCACTCTGGCTGTTTGGGGGGGGGGGAGGGGGGCAGGCGCTCACTCTCCAGTACCACATCAGTGACACAGGCGAGCAGAAACTGGAAATGCTGCGGCACCTTTGGGCCCATGCGTGCTTCCGGCAGTTGACAGAGGTCTTGAGACTCTGCATCTGTGCGACGGGTGCCTCGGCCCGTCACTAATACTTTCCAGGCTGGGGGCAATGGGAGGAGTGTGGCTTTTTTATTTTTGGCATTCCTCCCGCTGCTTAACCCCACCTTACTGGGGGAGAGGCTCCCGAGGGGTTTATAAGCCCTGGGAGTGTGTACCAAGTGAGTCAGAGGGTTAGGTACGGCTGAAGGAGCCACTGGGAAGGCATCGGAGATACCTACCTGGATCTCAACAGAGAACAATAGGGGGAGATCACGCCCTGATCTTGAGAAAAGGTATAGGAAGAGCTAAAGATCCTCTCTGGATCTCATGCAGGAGGCTGAAGGAGAAGTTGTCCTTCTTCTGTTGAAGATTTTATTTTTTTTCCTAGTCTGAAGGGAAGGCCTTGCACTCCCCTCAAACCCCAACTTCACTGAAGATTGGGATTCGATATCTTTTTTTTGCCCAAGCATCCAATTAAGCGAGGGTGGAGAGGAGCCTTCGCTTTGGATAATCAAACTGGAAAGTTTTTGGCACCCATTTTTGGATCCTTTTGGATCAGGAATATGTTTCCCCCAGAGTGGTTGCTGGAGGCTCCGCTTGGTAAGGATAACGTTGGCTAAGGATGAAGGCGCGAGAGGTAGGAAAGGCGAGAAAATGGACAAGGACACCACTGCCCTTTTTCTCATTCTGATGGTTTTGATTTTCTCTCTCTTGGCTTGGATGTTTCTATTTAATTTACGGTAAACAATTTTATGTAGAACACCACTCCTGAACCTTTTTAAAAAAATTTCTTGCCGATTCCAGTGCAAGGGCTGAATGGATGGACACTAGGTTGAGTTTTTCTGCCTCTTCTACTTATTTTGTTTCCTGCCTCCTTTTCTGGACAATATTGCACCTTTTTAGTGCGATTTTCTCCCCGGGGGGGGGGGGGGGGTGAGCCATGAGTGATTTGTGCCAGGGCACTGGAAGTTAATTCTTCCTCCCCGTCCTGACTCTGACCTGTGGCGCCCCCTAGTGAAGGATAAAGCACCAGGTAGGGGACCTGCTACATCTGCAGCTCTGGAGCTGCTCTTTAATCAGTCTAAAATTAGGGTGAAAATTGGTTTAAACAGTTTATTACTTTTGGGGAAAAATCTGTTAAACTGAAAACGAAAGAGCCTACACTCACCAAACTACTTTAGACTTGCACATAGAGACAAGTCTAGGCTTAGACTGCCATCTGCTGGATATGCTCAGGTCACACCTAACTAAATCATTGTCTTCTGCGGAAGACGACTGGATGAAACCAGAACACCCTGTAACAGATCTTACCTGTAGGTCTGGGCTAACCATTAACCCCAGACATCATTCCAACGTAAAACTGGTTGAATACTATTGAATAATTTCTAACAGTAGTTTTACTGGAGGATGCATAGAAAGCCTTTAGAGCTTTTTATTGTAACATCTGTATAGTTTACGTAAAACTGATACACTTGGTGTCAGCCCACGATATGCAGGGGTAGCCAACTCCTGTCCTCCAGAGCCACAAACAGGCCTGGTGGTCAGGAAATCCCATAATATGTATGCAGTATATATAAATGCATATCTGTTCGTGGCTCTTGAGGATCAGAGTTAGTGCATACTCCAGAGGAAGGGTGGCCATTTGGTTATTTTATTTAGGTCAAATCTGCAGGGTGGGGTGTTTTTTTTGTTTGTTTGTTTTTTGCATTTTCTGGAAAGTCATAACTTTCCAGAAAATAGCAGGGTCAACGACGTTGAGAACCACTGCCGACGGCCCAATCTGAGAATAGTGGACCTGAAGAGAAGGAGGCGGGAAGCAGATCCGGCGGGTTTCTTAGCTCATTGGATCTCCCGATGTCCTCAGAAGTGAGTGCAAGACTGGAAGGCTAAAAATTAATTGATTTGTGCTGGCGCCAGTGGCGGGTGGCTGTCCGTGAGGTTTTATCCTCTGACTCCAGCACTACGGAGACAAGGGCCGCATTCTCGACACCAATCACAAGAAACGGGAAATCGTGCATCAGGGCAGAAGTGTGTTCTCTTTTTCCAAGACTTCTCTATAGATGCAGCCAAGAAGCGTAAGGGTCCTGGAGAGGTTAAGAAGGAGCTACAGAAGAGAAAAATCACTTATGCCCTGCTATATCTGGCAAGGCTGAGGGTGCTGCACAGTGGGACGGCCACTGTAATGATGCAAAGGCTGTGTCTGCGTTCTGTCGCGGTTAGGAGGTGCGGCAGAACGCAGACACGGCCTTTGCATCATTACAGCGGGACACAAGTAGCCCTGACACCTGCCACAGATATCCCCTTTTTTTTTTCTGTTCGGTATCAATAATTTGTTAGGTATGTGCACAGCATATGATTGTGCGTTAGGTTCCACGGGGTATGGCTTGGTGTGCCATTCTTGTCTCGCTATGAGCTGTGCTGTTCTCATTAAATTAAACAAATTAAAAACAAAACAAAACTGAAGCAGGGCTGGTACTAGGGTTTGTGTCTTCCCCTCCCCCATTTCTCTGCACTGTGCTAACTCCCACCCACTTTTGTCCTTGTGTTATAATGTTAATTATATTCCAATAACCAACACACACAATAGAAACCCCAATAATAAACAAGATCATTAACATTTTATTGAAACTTATATCCTGCTGATTGCAAACTCATCCCATCTCAAAAAATAGAATGGAACTGAGATGAGGACAGAGAAGCAACGAGAAGATGAAGGGATGGGAGGGCTCCCTTAGGAAAAGGCTAAACCGGTTAAGTTGGGAGAAGAGATGACTGACAGAGGTTTATAAAATCACAAGTGGGGAATGGTTATTTACTCTTTTCAAATAGTCCTAAGGCTTGAGGAAACAGCATGACACTAACAAGGAGCAGATTTAAAACAAATCTTACAAAGGGTTCTCACTCAACACAGCCAATCAAGTTATAGAATTTGTTGCTGAAGGATGTGGTGAAGATGTAGCATAGCTGAGTTTAGAAGAAGTTTAACAGAGAAACAGGCAAACCTAGAAATGATGGCAGAAAGAGCAAATGGTCCATCCAGTCTGCTCAGCAAGCCCACGGCAGGGCCCGCCGTGCCGTACAGGACGCCCCCCATACTTATCAACTTCTCGACTGTAAAAGGCAGGGTCCTCGTTTTGGTTCTTGTCTGAATCCAATTCCCCCCCTTGGTTAAGGGTAGTAACAGCTGCATCAGCAAGTTACCCCCATGCACTTTTTTCCTTTATTTCCATCCTCTAACCTTTAGGGATCCAGTGTTTATCCCATTTCCCCTTTGAATTCATTCACTATTTTTGTCTTCACCACCTCCTCCAGGCATCCACCACCCTCTCCGGGAAGAAATATTTCCTGACTTTGGTTCTGAGTCTTCCTCCCTGGAGTTTCATTTCGTGTCCCCCTAGGTCTACTGATTTCTTTCCAATGGAAAAGGTTTGATTAAGCATCAATAAAACCTTTCAGGTATCTGCAGGTCTGTATCATATCTCTCCTCCAAGGTGTACATATTCAGGGCCTTCAACCTCTCCTCATAAGTCATTTGATGGAGACATCCCACCACACCACCATTTTGGTCGCCCATCTCTGGATCGCCTCCATCCTGTCTCTATCCTTTTTGAGATGAGGGCTCCAGAACTGAACGCAGTGCTCCTGGTGGGGCCTCACCAAGGACCTGTACAAGGGAATTTTCACCTCCTCTTTCTTTTTGGTTATTCTTCTCTCTATGCAGCCCAGCATTCTTCTGGCTTTAGCTATCGCCTTGTCACATTGCTTTGCCATCTTCAGATCACCAGCCACCATTACCCCAAACTCCCTCTCTTGGTCCATGCACAACAGCCTTTCACCCCCCCATCACATACAGCTCTCTTAGATTACCGCACCCCAGATGCATGACTGCACTTTTTGGCATTGAATTCCAGCTGCCAAATCTTCAACCACTGTTCAAGCTTCCTTAAATCACTTCTCATTCTCTCTACTCCTTCTGGGTGTCTACTCTGTTGCAGAGTGGTCAGGTAACTAGAAGAAAAGTGCAAAAACCATTATTATTCAGGTAGATCTAATCCTGGGAGTAAGCAATAAGAAATGGATCTGATCTGCTGGGTGCCTCCTGGGAGGGGCAGGGATGGAGGTGGAGGACCTAGGCTTCAGAAAGGAGGTAAGGGAGCAGGGTTGGAGAGGCAGGAGAAGTCTCCTGGATTAGGAGAGCAGGGCAAGGATCCAGAGAAGCCGGAGGGCGTGGTTAAGACCTGGTGGGATTGAATAGGAAACTTCAAACAATATCGACGGGCAGCTGGGAGAGCCGGCAGGACCCCAGTCCCCAATCTTGAACTCACCCTTCCAGCAGATCGTGTCTCGCTGCCTCCCCTGCCTGTTGGGCTCTGCCGTGGATGCTGCTCTGCATCTCCCTCCTGTTAGGAGATGACAGTCCTGCACCAGATAGTGAACTTGCAGCACACTGCTTGTGAGGCCTTAAATCTGCTGCCACAGTACCTGGTCTGGATCCTGCTAAGCTTCTGTTCCAATTTATTTTCTAGTCTGCCTGTCTCAGTGATGACATAAAAGATGGAAGTGCATATCAAAACATTGAAATGGAAGGGTACACCCTGTGGTACTGGAAGTAGATCCTGCAAGAACAGTGTGTGATCTCTGGAGTAGCGCAGGATCCATCCACTAACAAAAACCCTGCCAATTGTAATGTCGCGCCAAGAGTCGGAGCAGCCAGCCTATTGCCTGATTTATTTTATTATTTTTTTTACCTTTACCACCACCCTTCTAGTTCAGACCTTGTTTTTGAAGAACCCAAGTCATCTGGCCAACCCTGCCACGCTCAAGCCAGCCTCCTTCCTTCCTTCCCTCCCAGTAAGGTCAGACAACAGGGAGCGGGTCTCAGGCACAGCCCTGGAGTTTTCCTACTGTGCTCAAGGTTTGTCTACATCCTTCAGAATGTTCACATTTCCATCATCTTCTTATATTACTGTAAGGGACCTCCCCCCCCCCCCCCCCCCCTCTAGGTTCCTCACGAACTAAATTGTCCTAGGCCAGGGTTTAGGTAGAGAGGATAGCTTTGCCCAACATCTCTTGCAAGGCACCTCCCCTAGGCTAAATAATCTTTGAATATCCAATCCAGAACCTCCAGTTGGGAGGGGCTGAGGGGGATGGATGGCTTCTCACTAAGGGAGCTCTAAGGCAGGCCCAGTGAGATCTGGTGGCCAGAACAGGTGGGGGGTGTCTACCATATGGAGAACAGAGAGGCATCAAGGGAATAGTGATTCTCACAGCTTTAGAATGGCCCAGAAGGCCTTGGTTCACAGAGTTGATAAGGCTCAGTACAGAAGGTCCACTGAGATTGTCGGAACCCAGGACTGCTACATCAGAGTCCAATTCGTGGAACGGAGTTGAAGCTGCATTGCTGACTGTGTAATTTATCTGCCTCAGGTTCCATTGAGTGCTTGATGCCACCATGTGTTCCCCAGGAAGTGGCAAGAGTTTGTGGAATGGCAGAAGAGGACATGCAGGGGCCATGAATAGGGAGATTGAGGAGCTGCTGATATCTCTGGGTAGCTATTGTTTCTCATTACTTGCTTAAGAGCCAGTGTCTCGTTTTTAATGCCTATTGCCTAGGACAGGGGTGGCCAACTCCAGTCCCAAAAGGCCACAAACAGGCCTGGCTTTCTACATATTCACAATGTAGCTTAGTGATTAGAGCAGTGGGCTGCAAACCAAGGAAACCAGGGTTCAAATTCTGCTGCTGCTTCTTGTGACTTTGGGCAAGTTACTTCACCCTCTGTTGCCTCAGGTTCTAACTTAGATTGTGAGCCCTCTGCAGACATGGAAATACTTAAAATACCTACAGTACCTGAATGTAATCTACTTGAAGTGCCTGAAAGGTGAAATGTGTATGCAAATCTATCATGCATATTGATGGTGGATATCCTGACAACTAGGCCTGGTTGTGGCTCTTCAGGAGCAGAGCTGGCCACCCTTGGCCTAGGGTTATTAGTAATATAATATCTGAAAAGCTCAGCCTGACTAAGCTATCTAACACTTGCTCTGTGTTGCTCAGCAAGTTATTTAACCTCAGGCTCACAATCTATTACAACACGGTAGGCTCTTTTAGGTCAGAGGTACTGTAAACGTAAGAACTATTTTTTTTGTAGAGCACTGTCAGATGTCTCCTACATGGAGAGAGTATTCCTACAACATGACCTGGCATCCAGGCTTCACAGGCACATAGAGGTGTGTGCATGGCAAACTATACCTATGAGAACCAGGTTGTGGCATATGCAGAGCTGTAGATCCATAGGAATAGTGGCATCAGGAGTGGAAGCTGACAAGAAGAAAACGAAGGGAAAAGAAGCAGAACTGGGGAGGGTATGTGAAAGCTTAGCCTCTGCACCCTCCCCCCCCCCCCCCCCCCCCGTTACTCTCCATCTTGCTCATAGCTCCCTCTGCTACTCTACACATCTAGCAATTTTATCTTATCTCTGGGCAGGTATCACTGTGCAAAACAATTCTTCCTTGATTTTAAGGTAGATTTAAGTTTATATTCATGCAATGTGTGGATTGTTATACTAAACAATGAAGAGGCTGTGATCAAGGTTGACGTATCCCAGATGGGTTTATATAAAGATCAAACAGACATGAATGACTCAGAATTGCCTGTATCCTCTGTAAATAAGCAGGTTGTGAATACAAATGCAATTAGAAATACAAATTAAGATTTATGTCTGTGTGCAAATGTCAGAAGGCTGAAAAATAAAACTGGAGAGTTAGAATGCATGGCACTAAACGAGAATATAGATCTAATAAGCATCTCAGACCAGGTGGAAGGTGGATAACCGATGGGACACTGTGATACCAGAGTACAAATTATATTAACATGACAAGGCAACGAAAATGGGTGGAGGGGTGGCACTATATATTAAGCATGGCATAGAGTCAAGTAGGACCAAAGTTCTGCAGGAAACCAACCACACTCTCTGGAATCTTTATGGATAGACATTCCAAGTGTGGTGGGAAGAGTACAATAGTGATGGTACACTACCACCCACCTGACCAGGATGAGGACACAAATGCTAATAAGACTGGCAAATAATGGGATACTTCAATTACCCCAGTATTGATTGGGTAAATGTCACATCGGGACAGACCAGGGAGATAAAATTCCCAGATGCCATAAATGATTGCCTCATGGAGCCAACAAGAGGGGGAACTACTTGACATGTATCAGGTCATGTATTCCCCCTGAGAATTACGGTATATCCACTTGGCAATAGTGATCTTAATGCAATTAAATTTGACATAATTGCTGGAGGGTGGATAATAAGGTTAACTACCAAACATAAGAATTGCCATACTGGGTCAGACCAAGGGTCCATCAGGATCTGTTTCTAACAATAGCCAATCCAGGTCAGAAATACCTGCTAGTGGCATTTAACTTTAGAATGGCAGGCCTTGATAAAATGTGAAAAACTAGAAAAATTAAGTTTGCATGAGGTGTGGACATTGTTTAGAACATACCTTCACCAGAAACATTCTTTGATTCTGGGAAACCGAAAGATGTAATAGATCAAAGTGACAAACTAAATAATAAATCACCTGTACTGAATCTCATTCATCTCAGAGTTCTGAAAGAACTCTAACGCGGAATTGCAAACCTGTAACAAGTAATCCGTGGCTGTTTTTAAATGATTACAGGACTGGAGGGTGGCCAATGTAACCCCAATTTTTAAAAAAAGGACTTTAGGAGTGATTTGGGAAACACTAGACCTAAGCTGATGCTTATTTGGGGTAAATGGTAGAAGCTAGTCTAAAACAAAATGTACTTGCCATAATGATAGACCTGGCTTATTGGGGAGGAATCCTTATATGGTTTTAGCAAAGGAAAGTCTTGTCTTAACAATCTATTAGATTGTTTTTGATGGTGTGAAGCACGTTGATCCATTTCTTATAAATGCATTGATCCACTATACTTTGATAAATGTGTTCTGAAAACCGAAAGACTTCCCAGGAAACTAGACAGTCATGGGGAAGGAGGCAGTGTGCCTTTCTGGATTGGTGACCGGTTAAGACCGGAAGTTGAATAGAACTAAGTAGTCTGCTCTCCAAATGGGGAAAGGTAAATAGGATCTATACTGGGACCTGTGCAATTTTTAGCACTCTTTAATGTATCTGGAACAAGTGAAATGATCACATTAAAAAAAAAAAAATTACACTAAACTATTAAAAATTGTTAGAACAGCAACAGATTGTGAAGAGCTGAAGGACCTTGTGCGACAAAGACTTGGCACAACTAAATAGCAGATGACACTTTAATGTGGACACGTGTGAAGCGATGCAAGTAGGTAACGATCATCCCAAGTACATTTACCGAATGCTGAGTACCATGTTAAAAATCGCCACCCAGGAAAAGGACATCAGAGTCCTTGTGGGCAATACTTTGAAATCCTTCGCTTACTGGGGTAGATTTTAAAAGAAGCGCGATCAGCCTACTTTTGCTTGCGCATCAGACTCAAGCAAAAGTACGCTGGATTTTAGTAGATACGCGCGGAGCCGCGCGTATCCACTAAAATCCTGGATCGGCGCGCGCAAGGCTATCGATTTTGTATAGCCTGCGCGCGCCAAGCCGCGCTGCCTCCCCCCGTTCCCTCCAAGGCCGCTCCGAAATCGGAGCGGCCTCGGAGGGAACTTTCCTTTGCCCTCCCCTCACCTTACCCTCCCTTCCCCTACCTAACCCACCCACCCGGCCCTGTCTACACCCCCCCCTTACCTTTGTCGGGGGATTTACGCCTCCCGGAGGGAGACGTAAATCCCCGCGCGCCAGCGGGCCTGCTGCGCGCCGGGCCGCGACCTGGGGGCGGGTACGGAGGGCGCGGCCACGCCCCCGGGCCGTAGCCACGCCCCCGTACCCGCCCCCAAAACGCTGCCGACACGCCCCCGGAATGCCGCGACGACCGGGCCCGCCCCCCGACACGCCCCCGACACGCCCCCCTCCGAGAACCCCGGGACTTACGCGAGTCCCGGGGCTCTGCGCGCGCCGGGAGGCCTATGTAAAATAGGCTTCCCGGCGCGCAGGGCCCTGCTCGCCTAAATCCGCCCGGTTTTGGGCGGATTTAGGCAGCAGGGCTCTGAAAATCTACCCCACTATGCAGAGGCGACAAAAAAAAAAAAGAGAATTATTTGGAAAGTAACGGAGACTCCAACAGAAAATATTTATATTGTCTCTGTAACAATCCATAGAGTGACTGCACCTTGAGCACTAGGTACAGTTCTGGTTTCTCCATCTCTGTATCTTTTCTAGTTCTGCTAACAAAAATGATAGTGGGGGATGTTAACATCTCCCCCCTGAAGAGGGTTACGCAGGTTAGGGCTCTTCAGCTTGGAAAGGGGACATGGTAGAAGTTTATTAAAATCATGTGTGAGAATAGGACAAGTAAATTAGACTGCTATTTACCCTTTCAAATAATACTAGAATAGGTTTCATGGAGCATCCTCTTAACAACCAGCAGATATATAAAAGAAATTGCAGAAGAAAATTTCTCTCTGCACACAATCGAGCTGTGGAATTTGATGCCAGCGGATGTGATCAAGGAGACTAGCACAGTGGGGGTTTAAAAGGTTTGCAAAAGTTCCTGGAGAAAAGTCCATAAAATGTTTTAGCCAAGTAGGCACGGGATAGCCATCCCTTATCCCTGGGAGTCAGCAACAAGAAGTAAATCCTGCTTTTCCGGGATCTGCCAGGTTACTCGTGACCTGAGCTGGCTGCAGGGTCTGGGCAGGATGCTGGGCTCGATGAGGACCTTGGTGTGGCTGAGCAGGACGCAGCTTTATATTTCTGCATGGTTGTAAGGCTTCACTGCGGTCTTTTAGGGATACAGAGAGTTTGGGCTCTGTTGTGAAATTTTTCTGACTCTTTCCCCAACCAATTGGTGAGGAAAGTCCTGGAGTGGAAGATGCTGAATGGGAATGGCTTGGTGTTTCCTCAGTGACGTTCGATGACGTCGCAGTCTATTTCTCAGAGGAGGAGTGGAGGAATTTAAGAGACAGCCAGAAGAAGACTTACAAGACCGTCATGCAGGAGAACTATAACCTCTTGGTTTCACTAGGTAAGGACTGTTTTTCTGTTTGTTCTGTCTTAATTTTTTTTAAGGAGCATGCACACTGTATACCATGTTGTGACGTGCAAGTACAGATGAGTCTATGTAGGGCTACGATGAATAATGCAAATGGTACGTGGGCAAGGGAGTTCTGCCTTGAACAACTTACTTCTGTGAGATCACCTTCCTCCTCCCCTCAGGCTTAGTCTCATTTTCAGGAGTGTGTGCCTGACTATCCCAAAGAACAACAGGTGAATAATACCGCTCTCTTTTTTTTTTTTTTTTTTTTTTTCCTTTTCTTTGTGGAGGAAGTCACTCTAGTGCACTGATTGGAAGCTGGCCAGCTAGATTTAAATGAATGTTTGTTTTTGGGGAAGGTGTCTTGGTCAGTAGGGATAATTGGACTAAGTATCCTTCTCCCCCTCCCCAGGAAGCAGGATTAAATTCTACAAGTACATTAGAATCCTACAAGGATCTTACTGAGAAGTGGCTATTCCCAGTGCTTAAAACACAACAAGGGACCACCTTTCAGCTTGTAGAGAGTTCACTCTCCAGCATTAAACCAGGTTTTTAAACCAAAACTGATCAGCTATGGACAGTGCTTCTGGAGGAAGGCATTCTAACTCTCTACCCTATGCAGTACAAACCCTGCTTTCAGGGCTGTCCCTGGTACCCCATTGGTGTGCATAAGTCAGTCTACGGAGATGTATGTGAGTAGCTTATAAACTGGCGGGAGCTATTCCTGCCCCAAAAGTACACATGTATATTTTGTAATGCAGGAACACACATTCTTTATCCATTTTTATAAAACTTATGCTCCTATTTTACACATGTAGCAATTATAACAAAGTGCGCATAATCCAGTACAGAATGTGGAGAGAGGTATTTTTATCAAGGATGCGTGGACTCCAGACTTTTGGAATGCTCTTCCTTTGTCCTTACGTACTGAGAGAGTTTGGCTTTTTTTTTTTTTTTTTGGAAGGGCCTTAAAACTTGTCTCTTTGTCAAAGTTTTAAGAAATATGATTAAACTCCTGATTTTTTTTTTCAGCTTATTCTGTGTATATACTCTGAGTATTTATTTTAATTGCCTTATTTTGTTTTATATGGTTACTTATTGCTTTTTGTTTAGTTGCTATGCTGTGTTTTGTCTTTTCTATTTTATTATACATTGTTGGATTTTATCTTCTGTGTTCATTGTCCATTGTTTTAACTGCCAAAGAAAGACAATTCGTCATATGAAACTAAACTACGTTGCATCTGAAAATACGCGTGTGTGTGTGTGTACTTGGAATCGCCAGATTGAGGATACCTCCACCAGTTCACCCAGACCTTCCACTCATAAACTAGACATGTGCAACTCCAACATAATTCTGACCTCCTACGTGTTTAACAGGAGATTACTCAAGTTTTATTTTTAGGTGTTCCTGGAAATGCCATTATTGGAGTCATATAGGCATTTCTTCCATAGGAGTTTAAACTAACCATTCTTCCCCTCTTCTGGATCATTACACTGATGCAGAGTATGCACCATAAGAACTATGATGGGAGGAAGGTAGTTAGGGAACAGCCTCCCAGAGTAGGTGATGAAGGCAAAAATAGTAACAATCAAAGAAAGCATGGTCTAAGCATAGAGGAACAAGATCTACAGGAACTGAGGTTAAAATTGAATATAGTACAAAAGGAAGGGAAAATTAGAAAATTGGCTGGGTCTTCCAAGCTTTATCTACCTTCCTATCCTATGTAAGGAGTCTTTCTATTAGTAACACAGTAGTGACAGCAGAATAGGACCAAATGGTCCATCCAGCAATCTTTTTATGGTAGTATCTGCCGCCGCGCCGTGCAGGCTACCCCCATGTTTCTCTTAAGGGGTAGCAACTGCTGCTCTGTGCACTTATTCTCAAGCCGTATGACAATTCATAACAATTTTTTACTGCTAGCAACATTTTTACTGGGTGATGAGCCTTCTTGAACATTCAGACAGAGCTGCTTGATGTGCTTTGCTTATGGACTTGGCCATAGAAGCAGTCCTGTGGTGGGTGGGTTTTTTTTTTTTTTTGTGGTGTTTTTTGTTTTTTCCCCCTTATGTCTACTTATTAGTATATATTTATTTCCAGGTATTATTATATACTATCCTTCCTATATTTTTAGATCAGGGCGGTTTACAAAAAGATACATTCACAGTATGCACAACATACAAAATAACATAGGCCTGTGTTGGTGGTTGTATGAATCCAATTCCGCGGAGAGCAATGTTGCAGTTGTGTCAAAAGCATCAAGGCTTGTTGGTTAAGGGTAGTAACTGCTGAACCAGCAAGTTACCCTCATGCACCCTTTTTTCTTTATATCCATCCTCTAGCTTCAGGGATCTACAGTGTTTATCACGTGAATTCTTTGACTGTCTTTTTTTGTCTTCACTACCTCTGAAAGGGCATTTCTGACAACGGATCTGAGTCATTCCCCAGGAGTCTTTTTATTTCTTCATTTTGTGATGACCCCCCCCCCCTGTTTTCCTTTCCAATGGAAAAGATTAGAGTTTTGCACATCATTAAAACCTTTCAGGTATCTGAAGGTCTGTATCATATGTCCCCTGTACCTCCTGTTTTCCAGGGTATACATATATAGATCCCTAAGCCTAGCCTCATAAGTCTTCCAATGTTGATCGCCCTTCTCTGGACAGCTTCATACTGTTTCTTATCCTCTTTGAGGCACAGGCTCCAGAACTGAACACAGTGTACTCAGGTGAGACCTGGGGGAGGGCATTTATCACCTCCTCCTTACTGCTGTTCCTCTCGCTATGCAGCCCAGTACTCTTCTGGCTTTAGCTATTACCTTGTCGCATTGCTTTGCCATCTTCAGATCGCCAGACACTATTATCCCAAGATTCCTCTTATGGTCTGTGCATATCAGTCTTTCACCTCCCATAACACATAGTTATTTTGGATTATCGCATCCCAGACGCATGACTCTGCACTTCTTGGCATTGAAATCCCAGCTGCCAAATCTTAGACCACTTTTCATTCTCTCTATTCCTATAGGCATGACCACTCTGTTGCAGATCTTGGTATCATCCACAAACAGACAAACTTTATCTTCTATCCTTTCTGCAATGTCTCTCACAAAGATATTGACTAGAACTGGTCCCAATACCGATCCCTATAGCACTCCAATGAACATGGTTGTCTCTTCAGAGTAGGTTCTGTTTACCATTACATGCTGTCTCCTATCAGTCAACCTGTTTGTAATTCATGCTACCACCTTGGTGCTCATTCCCAAGCTTCTCATTTTAGTGTCAAGCCTCCTATGTGGGACTGTATCAAAAGCTTTGCTAAAATTCAAGTAGATCACATTGAACGCTCTTCTTTGATCCAATTCTCTAGTCACCCAATTAAAAAAATCAATCAGATTTGTCTGACAGGACCTTCACCTGGTGAATCCATGCTGCCTCTGATCCAGCAACCGACCTGATTATAGTTTGCCATCCTTTTCTTCAGCAATGTTTCCATTAATTTTCCTGCCACTGAGATAAGACTAACCAGCCTATAGTTTCCATCCTTCTCTCTGCTGAAAAAGTTTTAGCCCATCTATCATTCTTACCTACTCTGCTATGGTTTTATTTCATGTTTGAATTGTCCTGTATATGCAGAATATCTTATGTATGTTTTGCATTTTTTTTTTATTTGGTGAATCCTAGGGAAGACTGTTGTGTGTTCTTGGAGATCTGACTTCATTAAGTAGTAAGACTCCCAGTTGGCTTGCTGGCTGAAACTGGGGAGCTACAATGCCAGGGTCCATCCAGCAGGGAAGAGGCTTAACTTTCTGGGTCCTTGGTGTGTTCATGTCTATGGTCGTCCTCTTAAGTCCCAATCCACTAATTTAATCACTTGGCAGGGTAGGAGACCAGGCTACAAAAATAACCCATATGCTTTTCCACTCAAAACCTGTGTCCCTGCGGAAGAATCAGACTGGCAGTTTCAAAACAGTCAGCCTTCTAGGGCTTCCAGGCAGGATTTAGTGTGTGCAGAGTGAGTTGTAGTTGCAGTTCTCTACTCCAAGGTGCAACAGAGAGCACACAGGGTCCACACAAGCTCCTATTTTTCTTTCTTCTTTATCCTGGGTCTGAAGACAGCCAGTGGACTTGTAGCCATGAGTCATTTTATAATTAATTTGTTTATTGCATTACAACTATACAGCCAAGAAAAAACATTTGTACACAACAGCATTGCCAGAATAACACCAAAGAGTTATCTGTGTGACCAGTCCTCAATTGCCATGAGTAACTTAATTTACCACACGACTCTGAGGCGGCAGGGGGATTAATGGACGGTGGGGCTGCCAGAGGTTCAACACAAATAACTATATAGGATCTCGCTCCTCTCTCTGTGCCGGTCTCTCCTGCCGGCTGACAGCACCACCCCACCTTCTCCTTCTCCTGCCCTTATATATAGAGGGAGATGGTTCATGTATGGCCTCTTCTCCGCTTTCTCTTTATTTTTTTTTTGTTAAAATTTGGAAGAGAAACTGTGGAAGTGTCAGCGGTTTCCTAGCTCTTCTTTCGGCACTGCCTGCCCCATGGAGGCTGGTGGGCCTGGTATGACAAGGTTGGGAAATGTTGCTCTCGTAGATTTCACTGGCAAGCTTGCTCCGATTGCTTTATGGAACGAAATGTTGTTAGCCAAGATGGAGAGAGGGGAAAGAGGGATTCCCCCCCCCCCCCCCCCATGTGTGCGCCTTTTCATTCTAAATCAAAAGGCTTTTATGATCCATATGTAAACGGCTATGACTATTAGCCAATATTGTATGCTGTCCTCTACAGATCTATATAAGCATACTCAAAGGGTTCCCTTGATCATGATACATGGATGCCCAGACTGCGGGGTTCTTTTATTAAGAAGATGCCCTGAGCAGATCCATTTTCCTAATCTATTGATGACGACTGAATAACTCAGACTTTTTATAGGCCATTAAACCTCTTCATGCCTGCTGGAGGAAGGGAGGTTACGACGGCCACCTATCGTGGATTCATCCATCAGTATAGCTTTACAGCAATCATTCAGACCAGAAAATGTAGCTTTTTTTGTTTTCCCCCTCATGAACAGGATGTCCCATTCCCAAACCTGATATCGTATCCAAGATTGAACGAGGAGAAGAGCCCTGTGTCGGAGCTCAAGAAAACAAACAAGAAGAAACTTCTTCTATATTGACCTGGTTAGGTAAGTCGCATCTGAACGCCACTTCTTTAGCGAGGTGACGTGTGTCGCCGTGGTGGTTTCTGTCTGCGTTGTTATGGACTTCACTTAACCACCATTTGGAAGAAAAAGCTCGCCAGATTCCTCCCCTTTTATGTTCTTAAAACATTTCAGGAAGACACAAGGCAACCATGTTGTATAGCCTTGAGGGGGCAAAAGAAGTAATTTTGTTGTATTCCAAACAATTCACAGAGCCGTGTCTTGAAATGACTTAGTTCTCTTACGACAGTCTAAATATGGATCCTTCTGGTCCATTTTAGGGCACAGCTGAGCCCTTTGTTCCCAAGATCCCTCCACTGGCTTTCAGACTCATGAAAGATACTGCGCACAGAGACCTTCATTTTCAGTCTCTCTGAAATTCCCAGGCAAAATAAATGTGTGAACGAAAAAAAAAAAAAAGTCAGTGGAACACTTACTTTGATGTAACATAAGAGAAAAAGGAGTGGGGGAAAATCATTTTTCCATTTTTTTTTAAATTCTAACATTGAAATTCCCAAGCAAAATGAAAACTGAAAACGAAGGTCCCCAAAGATATAATAACATAGGCTTTTTTGGCCATTATTTTACTATCATGCTTTTGCAGTCTGCCCAGTTATTCTGTACAAACTAATACATCCCAGCTGCCAGCCACAGATTGTGCCCAGTTGCAAGATTTCCCCGTTTTTTTTGTTTTTTGTTTGTTTTGTCTTCCTGCTTGGTATATCTTGGACAGAAGATCACACGAACCCCATTTAGTTCCATCCAATAGAACCCTTTCCCATCTCCTATTACAGACCTTTGTGCTTAATCTACTGTAAATTATCCAAACACCCGGGCTCCTGTGTCCCATGTGTACCCTGCCGGGGGAAAAACCCGATTTTACATGTGGGCCTGCATTTCCACTTCTAGCTAATTACAGAACTTTGTAGCCTGCCAAAGGGAGCCAGCTGCTATTCTATTGTCACACCATGATCTGCACAGCCACCATTACTTGTCAGCGTCCTAGGTAACTCCACAATGTCCCCTTTCTAATTCTGTTATCACGTCTGTGCCAGTGGTGGCATTGCTTTGACCTTGGGTCTCAGATCTCCACTGTTACTGAGAGACATTGACTTTTTTTTTTATCTCAACTTTTTGGAGGCTTTCATAGGGTCTCTGCACCAGAAGATGCTGCCAAAGCAATCCTTACAAAAAGTGGCTGTGTGAATATTTGCTGCAGCATCCATATAGACTGTTAGCCTTTGGGGGAGGGTGCTGGAAGGTACTACCTAAAGCCAGGGTTTTGCTTTTTGATAGGTTACATGTAAGGCTGTAAGCTGCCGAACTTGTGTACTTTTCAGATGAAAAGACCCTGAAGATACCTCTAGAACAAAAGCCTGGAATTGCAAGCGCAAATGTCAGGTAAAGACCAAGGGAATAAATAACCGGACTCATGCCACCTGAACAGGAACAGATGGGCCCTGCAGCAGAGAGAGAGAGAGACTGTATGCTATGGATACCTGTGGAGGGGGTCGGTTACCAGAGGAGCCAAAGACTGCAGACCCTACGAATGCATCAAGAATGAGAGAGATTACAAACGAGCAGATTATGACCATCCTAAAGACTGAAGGAAGAGTCAAGGCCCTTGTCTTGAGCTCTGAAAGACACTGAGCCAATGGGAAACACAGCATGCCAGCTTCATAAGAGATGGCACAACAGAGCCTCTTGAGTTCCCTTAAAGCTGGCATGATGCCACTCTTCCTGCAGCCATAAGAGAGATGTAGCTAGTGCAAGTGGACTTAAGGGGATTGTACTAGTCCCCCCCTACTGATATCTTCAATCCGCCCCCAAAAAGCTGGATATTTTGATTTAAAACAGCTCAAAACTCGAGCGAGTACTAATTAGCAATGATCACAATTGGTTTCATTTATTTTTTGTTTTTTAATTTATAAGATGCTATGAATTATATTTAAAGTGTAAAAGGCATAGAAACACACCCTCAATAAAGAGGTAATGATGTATGCAAAATGTTTTCTGACTATTGTGGTCTTAAATAGGAAAACTCATCATGAATGCTTTTTCCAGTGTTTATATAATTACCAGAATCAGAATAAAACAAGGGTTTTTTTTGTTTGTTTGTTTTTTCCCCAACTTTTTTCAGTGGCAAAAAGGGGAGGAGATAATAGGAGGCTCAAACGGAGCAGCCTGGGAGTGGGCCTCCCGGTGATGGTTTTGATTAGAAACTGGTTGAGAGATAGACAACAGAGGGTGGGGGTAAAAGGAATTCACTCTGAGGAGGGAAGGGCGATTAGTGGAGTGCCACAGGGATTGGGCCGGGAGCCAGTTCTGCTCAATTTGTGAGACATTGCAGAGGGGTTAGAAGGAAAAGGTTGGGGGGGGTGTATGTTTTTTGTGTGTAGCCTTTTTGTAATTGAAACTAAGATCTGCAACAGAGTGGACAGCCCTTAGGGAGTAGACAAAATTAAGATGATATCATAAAAAAACAAAAAAAAACCCCCCCAAAACTTGAGGTTGCCAGTTAAGATTGTCTGATACCAGTTTTATTTACAGTAATTTCTTACCTGCCCAATTACCAGACATCTTCTGGATGGTTCACAGTATAAAAATACACATTATAAAACATTTTAAAAGCCTCACAGAACAAAAGTACCTTCACCTGCTTAAGAAAGGTCTTATAGTCCTGGTATCGTTGAATTTCAATAGGGAGCACATTCCATAAAGGAGGGGCAACCCAGAAAAAAAGCTGTGTTCTAGTCTTCTGCAATCTTGCTTTGGTATCTCGAGGAACCGATAATGGAGAAGGCCCCCTCTGAATGCAGGGCCTGAATTGTGCCTTGAGATAATCCAGCCCCTCCTCAGGAATTCTTTGACTGACAGGGAGCCAGTGCAGGGATCTTAGCAGCAGGGTAACGTGGTCCCTCTTAGGGGTCCCTGTCAACTAACGAGCGGCCATGTTCAGCATGGTTGCAATGCACTTGCCTGATATTTAGGTAGACCTATAGGGTATTACAATAATCTATGGTGGAAAAGACAAATGCCTGGATCGCCATCCTGAAATTTACCTTATCTGGCCCAATCTGCTTATTCAGGGTCAGAACAAGGGCTGTGTGCAGCAGCCCTGACCACGGTCTTATTGTGAGGATGCATGCATAGATTAGAACGGAGGATGGCACCCAGATTTTGTAACTTCAGAGGTTCCCAAGCCTGTCCTCTAGCCAGTCAGGTGTTCTTGAAAACCAGATTGGCTGGGGGTCCTCCAGGACAGGTTTAGGAGCAGTGATATAGTGCAGCCTGCAAAAGCTGGAGGGTATCCCAAAGGGAAAAATGCCTCCGTATGGTCATCTCAGTTTTCTTAATATTAAATATAAGTTTACTAAACTGTAGTCGGTGCTTAATTGTTCATAAGCATACAGAAATCAAACTGAAGATTGCTAACCATGATTAAAAAAAAACAACAAAAACCTGGATGTCATCAGTATACAATTTATACGTACACCCAGGCTGGAAACGGTTTAAGTAAAGGAGTCAAATGTTGAATAATGCACCCAATAAAACTGACTCTTGGAGGAAACTTGGAGTGGGCACAGAGAAGAGGCTGGTAACTACAGACCGGTAGCCTCACCTCGGTGGTGGGAAAAGTAATGGAGTCACTGTTGAAAGAACAGTGAACTATCTACAGTCGGGAGAATTACTGGACCAGAGGCAGCATGGATTCACCAGGGGAAGTCCTATCGGACAAATCAGACTTTTTTGACTGGGTAACCAAGGAATTGGATCACGGAAGAGCACTCAATGTCATCTACTTGGATTTCAGTAAGGCATTTGATATGGTCCCGCACAGGAGACTGGTGAATAAAATGAAAAGCTTAGGAGTGAGTGCCGTGGTGGTGGCGGCCTGGATTGCAAACTGGTTGACGGACAGAAGACAATGTGTGATGGTAAATGGAACTTACTCTGAAGAGAGAGCGGTGTTGAGCAGAGTGCCGCAGAGTGCCGCAGGGATCGGTGTTGGGACCGGTCCTGTTCAATATCTTTGAAGGTGACATTGCGGACGGGATAGAAGGTAAGGTTTGTGTCTTTGCGGATGACAAGATCTGCAACAGAGTGGACACGCGGGAAGGAGTAGAGAATGAGACTGGATTTAAGGAAGCTGGAAGAGTGGTCGAAGATATGGCAGCTGAGATTCAATGCCAAGAAGTGCAGAGTCATGCATATGGGGAGTGGAAATCCAAAAGAACTGTATTCGATGGGGGGAGAAGGGCGGATATGTACAGAGCAGGAGAGAGATCTTGGGGTGATAGTCTCTAATGATCTGAAGTTGGCGAAATAATGTGACAAGGCGATAGCTAAAGCCAGAAGAATGCTGGGCTGCATAGAGAGGAATATAGAGTAAGAAAAGGGAAGTGATAATCCTCTTATACAGGTCCTGGAGTACTGTGTTCAGTTCTGGAGACCGTATCTCTGAAGGGACAGAGACAGGATGGAGGCGGTCCAGAAGGGCGACCAAAAAGGTCGGAGGGTCTTCATCGAATGACTTGAGGAGAGATTGAAGAATCTAAATATGTACACCCTGGAGGAAAGGAGGAGCAGGGGTGATATAATTCAAACTTTCAGATACTTGAAAGGTTTTAATGATCCAAAGACAATGACAAACCTTTTCCATTGCAAAAAAATCAGCAGAACCAGGGGTCACGATTTAAAACTCCAGGGAGGAAGACTCAGAACCAATGTCAGGAGTATTTTTTCAGAGAGGGTGGTGGATGCCTGGAACGCCCTTCGGAGGAAGTGGCGAATACCAAAACGGTGAAGGATTTCAAAGGGGCGTGGGATAAACACACTGGATCCATAAAGTCTAGAGGATGTGAATGAAGAGAAGAGGCACAGGGGTGGCTTGTGGGAATGACTGCTACTACCTGGAGATTAATATCCTTATTCAATAAACATACACACAGTTAATGCGACTCCAACCTTGCTCTATGCTTCAAACGGCAAAACAAAATGTGGGGAAAAAAGGATTTGCATCCACAAAAAAGCAGGGGAGTAGCTTGCTTGTTATGGCGGTTACTACCCCAAACCAAATAAGCCTGATACTTCACTTTCAATGCATATCCAGCATAGCTCTCTGCTTCAACGGCAGGGAGAATGAAGAAAAGATGATTTATATCCAGACAACCACCAACAAGGAATGAATTACATAGTCTGGGTAAACAAGCATAGGTGTAGCTTGCTTGTTACGGCGGTTATTACCCCGAATCAATTAAGCCTGATACTTCACTTGGAATACATATCCAGCGCAGCTCACTGCTTCAACGGCAGGGGCGAATGAAGTAAAGAGAATTATATTCAGACAACCAACAAGGACTGAATTGCACAGGCAGGGTAAACAAGCGTGGGAGTAGCTTGCTTATTACGGCAGTTAGTTACTACCCCAAACCAATTAGCTAGGTACTTCACTTAGATGCAGCTCCAGCACTGCTGTCTGCATGATGGTGGGGGTGGAAGGGAGTTGGAACCAAAAAGTTACCAATAAGGGCCCTGACCTCAGCGGTCAGAGTAACAGATAAGTATGAAAACAAATAGGTGTGTGAAAGCTTGCTGGGCAGACTGGACGGGCCGTTTTGGTGGTCTTCTGCCGTCACTTCTTTGTTTCTATGAAATCAGATGCCAGGAAGAGATGGACTCTCTCTACCTAGGTAACATCAAGCTAGGTTGAGAGAACTTTGTACAAATCTCATCATTGTGTGAGTTTCCTTCACATGAGTGCACTGTTCTGTTAATATGTCTCACTCTGCATGTAAAAGTGGCCCCTAACCCTTACACTACTACCTAAACCTCTCCTCTAATTACTAGGTGGGCCTCCTATCATTGCATAAATAGCTAAGTACTCCAAGGGCCTTGTAGATAGGCTCTCTCTTCCCCCCCCCCCCCCCCAGTAGTCAAATGAGCACTTTGCAGGTAGGAAAATGCAATTATGTAGGTATTACCAAAACGTTTACGCACTTTGTGGCAATACTTATGCGAAACGCTAAGAGAGCCTGTTTATCGCAACATGCATTGTTACCATAAAACAGGCTCCGTTTCCTATCGCATGCGATATTTGATAAATCTAGGCTTGATTTTACTTTCTCTTCCTCCTTCCTGTTTTTTGCTTGGGGGTAACATGCCAAATTCACTGGCCACCTCAGCTCCCTAATTTATTTATTTATTTATTTTAAATTTAATCTTTATTGTAATTTTCCATATAATTTAAAGTAAGACAAAACTTACAACAGAAAAAGGATACAGCCTTATTAATAGTTATACTAATTATACATACATCCAGGATCAATAATCAATATAATTGGCCAAATCCTTTACAAAGAAAACTGAGGAGACGAATTTTAGGAGCATTACTCAGGTACTTCTACATTATCGTATTATTGGAACGGCTAGCATTACTTAGTGACTGAATTATCTAGATCCCACTTAGTGCTCGCTAGGAGATATTACAGAAATCACCCTAGCATTTACAAATGACTTGAGTTGCTCTGGATAATAAAACACAAAACATTCTTCCTTTTCGTTTTATAATGCACCTGCTAGGATATCTCAAACATAAGAATAACCCAAACTTTTAACCTGTGTTCTTAACATCAAAAATTCCCTTCTCCTTTGCTGTGTAACACGCAAGGTCCGGGAAAATCCTCACCCCAGCTCCATAAAATGGAGTTGAGATGTTTTAAAGAAATTTTTCATCACAATTCCCATATCTTGCACAGTAGCAAAGGTAACTAGAAGAGTTGCTCTATCACACAATTCTATTGAGGAATCTTCCAGATATCCAGTCAAATTTTCCATAATCTCAACCTGATTTTCAACATGTGATCTAAACACCTGTGGAGGCTTTAAAAATTTGCTTGATGATACAAGGTAAACCTTGTTCATTCAGCTTTAAATTTTCAAGGAAATATTTTTTAAGAGTCACTCCATCGTTTGCCCCACAATCCTTGGAAAATTTGTAAATCTAAGGTTGAGATGTTTGGAATAATTTTCAAGATACTCAATTCTACGTGAAGCTGAAGTAACATCTTTAATTAGCTTAGTTTGAACATTAACATTTTTTCTATTACAGCTTCCATCTTATTTATTCTAGATTCACTTTTTTCTAATTTATCTTCCATTTTTTTTTATCTTAGTATTGAGAATTCCAACATTTGCATTTGTCTCAAATAGAGCCTTACTCAAACCAGCCACTAAGTCCCATAATGAGTCAAGTGTCACAATTGCTGGCTTTGCTGGTATTGAAAAATGGGCTAACTCGCCCACCTTATCAGCCATGCTTTCCTCCACCATCATCAGCTTTCCCTTCTTTCTCCCACTCCCTGCTCTGGGGTCGATGTTGATGCTACCGCCTCCAATCCTCCAAACACACCTACCGCGGTGCCTTCGGGAGATTCTGGTAGGCTGAGAAGCTCTGTCCGGGTTCCACTCCTGCCGACACAGCTACAGCCCCTTCGGCTGACTGCTCACCGGCAAACACGGGGAGCCGGTGGGTGACATCATTATTAGGCGACGAGGATCAGGAGGAGACAGTCACTTCCCCAGACGGCGAGGGAACTCCCAACGCCGAAGCGGGACATCTCCTCTGAAGCAGTCACTAATGCAGGAGTATATGAAGTTATTAAACGCTGACTTGTATTTGGGGAAGTTCGGAGGGGTAGACCCGAACTCTCCTTTCTTTGGAGGCATATTTCAAGGAAATTTCAAATAAGGTTGAGCAGCTTACTCACTGCGTATATATGCGGCCTTCTGTCTCCTCTTGGCGAACTGTGTTGCTTCAAGATTCCTCTCCACTCCACTCTCCGTCCTGCTCCGGACTAAGCCGGAACAAGCTGGCGCGCCGGCATCGATTTTATGGGCGTCTCATCTCCTTCCAATGACGTCAGGGGCTTCAGGGGTGGAGCTCCGATGTTCTCCCCGGGACCGCAGGAAACTCCCAGCACGACGCCAAGAGCTAGATGATCTCACCGCTCCCCGGGTAGGTCCCTCTGCCGCCAGCACAGCCGCACCACCATCCACACAGGCACCGATTTTATGGGCGTCTCGTCCCCTTCCAATGACTTCAGGGGTGGAGCTCTGATGTTCTCCCCGGGACCGCAGGAAACTCCCAGCGTGCAAGGCCAGCACGACGCCAAGAGCTAGATGATCTCACCGCTCCCCGGGTAGGTCCCTCTGCGCCAGCACAGCTGCCCCAGCTCCCTAATTTAAATGCCTGATAATACATGATCTGAATTTTTCACTTTAGCATCCTTTTCCTCCTGTAGGGATTCCTTACCATATTGCTCCATGGCCCCAGCCTCCAATGTATACAAAAGCACTTTCTTACACTAGGTTTTGAGCCAGGCATTGAAACTATATGGCATAACCTTTCCTTTACATGAACAGATAACACTTCTGAAAAGGCAGAGTCTTTACCATCTGTTTTAATGCCCACCTTCAGGCACCTAGACAGCCTGATGCTTGATTCGCTAGCGCATATTTGAGGAGCTGAGCCGCTGATAATAATAAAATGTTTATTTCACTCTTTACCATACAGGGTGCTCCAAGTATGTTATGGAGGAGGTGGAGTGGAGAGTGCAACTGAAGTGGTGTCACCCAGGAGCAGGGAGAGGCAAATTTTGTAAACCACCCTGGACTGACCAGACATCTTGTGCCGGCTCTGAGAAGTGTAGGAACATAAGAAGAGCTAAAGTGTGTGTTCCATCTAGCCCCAGCTGTTACCCAGTCAGAATTGGGCTGTACTGGAGGGAGAACTTGACTTCACTTTACCACCGACCTAGCTCTGTAACTGAGCTAGGTCGGTGAACTGGCACTGGGACGCTTACCTCCCTTCTCTAAGCATGCTGAGGCCTGCAACTGTAAGGCCTGCACTGACCAGAGCAGCAGTACCAAGCCAGACTACCTTGGAATGAGAGCTAGCATTGCCCTGCCAGTATCCCCCTAGCTGACGACTTTGCGTTCACCAGCAGCTCTGGCACACTCAACGCTAGAATGGCCAAACAGTAGGAGTATTAAAATCCCTGCTGAACCTGCAGTGGGTGTAGTAAGAAAACACTGCAAAATTGAAACGGATAAGGGTGGGAACTGAAGCCATGAAAGAGAAAGGAGGGGAAAGAACCAGGAACTTGGGGATGAGCAGTGTAAGGTCAACAGCAAAACAACCAAAACTGGATTAACTTGGATAGGGAGCCAGGCCTGCTGTGCCCCCTCCCCTTCCACTAAATCTTGGAGTTTGACCAGTGGCTTTCCCTAAATCTCAGGCCATGGGCTGCAGCCCCATAAGCACCTGCATTAATCCAGCACTAGGCCTACTTTGAACTCTACAGAACTGCAGCGATGAGGCTCCTTGTTCGGCAGTGAGCACGGAGACGGAGAATTGCTGTTGTCTTGCAAACAGCCACTAGAGGGTGCTAGAGCACAGTC